>NC_086047.1:13273898-13582038 GCF_947568885.1 Cydia strobilella | reverse complement strand
TAGCAGCAGCATATTAAATTTTTCGAAGGGGTCGATTAAAAGAGTAATATTCTTCCTAGTGATAAAATAAACGCCCACACTCAGGAGAAAATCGTGAAAAATTGGCTATACATAACCACTTTTTAGTAAAAAAATATTAAAAGTTTGCAAACAGGAGCGATAGTCGAAAGGAACACTAAATATATCAAAACGGGTCACTCACGTATATGTCGAAATTAGCTCGGCATGATTCACTCCGTACCGAGCAGCATCATAGGGAGCTCGCGTTGGCAAACCGGCGCAGACCCGTTTATTGTACTGTGTCTCACGGAAGTTTTGTTAAAATCAACATCTCATTACTTTTAAATGCGACTAGCTTAATAAGTAGTGTTCAAGTAGTAACTTAAAATCCGGGTCAAATTCCGGGCATTTGTTAGTGTTATGAAAGAATTATATTATGTATTTGTATTCATATATCATTTCATCTCATTTTATCTGTCTATTATTATCGTCGTTACAATTTAAATATTTGAGATTCCCGTGTATGTGATTTGTTCCCTGATATACTACATAGCTACTACATACATAGTGATCTTGTCAAAAAGCAAAATACCTAAGCACTGCAGAAATCACTCTTGAAGCCACTAAATTTAAGAAGCGATGACTAGTTTGCGATTCGATAAATTCTTTTTATATAATTTCAACTTCAGTCCGCACACAAACTCCAAAAATGCACGGAGCTAAGCAAACGGGAATGTGCAATGTTCGCCGCGCCTTGTAAAGGATATGTGGGTATAAAAATAAGAACCGGTCACCTTGATAGTATAATTATATTAACGTAAAATTAAAGGTCGTCATTTGTACTGAAGTTCGTTAGTCTTGAGTGTACTAAATCTGTCTCCACTTTTATTTCCACTGCCTTTACTCATTTTGGCGTCAATGCGTCATACAACAAGAATGTTATAAATGGACCCTCATTTAAACACAGTCCTTTTAACTATTCATTGTTAGAAATAGCTTCCTTATTCCTAATGTAGAGACCATGAGCCAAAAGGTATAATTATGTCTATGATACAAGGAGCCTATAACAAACAGATCAGATATTTAAAAAGTAATTTTAATAGGACATTAAAAAAATAATTATTCCTATAGTAAATTGAGATAAATAAATGTCACATAAATGAATAAAGAGTCGCTGGACAAGATGAGTCCTTGAATGGAGGTCCAGAGCGGACACCCGAGGGAGCAGTAGACCACCGTAGCGCTGGGTGGAGGACATCCGACGACACGGAGGTCGGGACTGATAGACGCGAGTGAAAGAAGAGGGAAGAGGTCTACATCCAAGATTGGATCACCAAAAGGCCACAATGACGATAATAAATGAATAAAATAACAAGATATCCAGTGCCTGAGACCGGATTCTACCTTTATAAAATTGTGACTTTGACCTATATTAATAAAAATGTAATAATAAAATGTAATGTGCATATGATAGACGCTCGGCAACATGTGTTAATAACAGCTTTGGGATCGATATAATTCTACCCTATCACCACATGTCACATGTTTGACGCCAAAGCACAATGTGCTACCTCAGCACCGACCACCGCTGCCTAGCCCGTAAATTATACTCGTCCAAAATCACGTCAGTAATATTTTTTATATAAATATTAAACGCATCTTATACCGCACGGAGCGGTATAATAACTGGAAGTTTTCGTTGTAAATATGTTCTTGTTGCATTGTGAGAAACTATTTCAACTAACTATATCATTGAACTTCCCCTCGTTTTCTCTAGAAGGGCACTTGAATCTAGGCAATGATTAAAAAAGTTTATTTAAACTTAAATCGATTACCAATTTTGCGTTCAATGAAACCTAAATGAATTTTAAAATACTTGCTACTTTGTATTTAGTAAGTTAACGGGTAAGTCTTGGTAACTTAGTTAGCGACAGTAAAATTTTCCACTTTTCCTTTATTTCGAAGCATTGTGGTATCGTTTGCAGATGTTTCTGCTTAGTACAAAGTTTATTTAAAAATACTTTATCCGTATTTTTACATTAAAATAACACCTGGTTAAAAACGACAGCTCATTTACAAACTACAAACATAAAATATACGTATGGTCTGTTTATTAACGGAAATAACGGTGTGTAATGTTTGAGGTGGGTTGAATTCAGGGGGCCGAACTTAGTGAGACCGACATTTTGATTGATTTTACAGCATTTGGGCAAAGTAAAGGTAATGTAGTGACAAATTGGTTCACATCCATTCTGCCTTCGAATATTAAATACCTATCCAACACACCAGACAATCATATTTTGTGATTTTATTACATTGTACCAAACGAGAGAGAAACTGTTTTTGTTACGTAGATAATATGACCTTCATTATACATACTTGTACATACCTAGTAGGTACTAATCTACAAATAGGTATATGTCAACCAAAGTAGGTATCTATCTACCTACCTAATACAAGAAAAACCCTTAAAACAGATACTTAAGTAATGTTTTCTCGTCAGAATAAAATGACACAAAAGAATATTTTAGTACTTTTCTTTTCATAGAAACACGTAGATGTTTTCCGTGAGTTTTTTTCAAGATTCTCAATGGACACGCCGAGGCTTGACATAGGAGAGACAAGTAATGTCACGCTCAGAAGTTTTTTTTATAACAAGACTTAAAATACAAATGAAAAAAAAGTCAATAAATATTAGTAAGTAACTAATGAAATAATATAAATATAGGTACCTATTCAGTATTATTGCCTAAAGCAACGTTTAGGTATATGACTAATATGTTTCTGATTGGCTTGTGTTTACAGATAATGAATATAATGATATCTTGGGTCAGCGTCTATTTCTCTTTTATAACATGCGGAATATTTCTAATATCGAAGTCTTATCATTATTAAATAATACATAATAATATTCGAAGTATATGCATCTTACAACTAATTTACTATGATTTTGACTCAACTAGTGAGCTCTAGTTTGAGGTCTATCTATAAAGTCTAAGGTAACTTAAGTAAGTTTGAATGGGCTTATTTAAGTAGGTATCTGATATTATTTCAACCGGTGGCCTTTATACATACTTATGTATTTTTATTGTACAATTTTCATATAAAATGGAGTTCTCAAGAAATATACTACGGTATGCTAATTTGAGCGAATTTCCCACTCAAAAATTGCTATTTAAAATAACCCCAAAAGGGGGTATCTTTGTTAGCAAGTGTAGTGCTTTACGAGAACTTTAAATAGTGACCCAGAATAAATAAATAAATAGCTGATAAGATATTTTTCTTCTGAAATCTTTATAGATCTATTTATCAAACACCGCGCTGTTCTAAATGTAATTTAGCCACTCGCGAAAGGCTGAAAATTAATCTGAATCACTTCCTGCTCCATCACGATGAGAGGGCTAATGTATTTATTATCGATTGCCCACCGGCCGGCCGCCCACTTGCCTGCACTCAATTAATACTCATAGGGTAGGACGGGGACGTTTGAAACATTTTGTTTGACCGCCTGTAACTATTTTATTTTTACAGTTAGAAGGGTATGTGCCTGTATTATTAAAGGTTATTTATTTAGTTTTTAAATAAAATGTGCCTGAAAAGCCTATCGCCCATGGTTACGTAATGGTAGGGAATTAAAGAGAATTTGGAAGAGTGGTACAATTGACCCCATAGGTGTGAACTGAAACACTATGTGGGGACGTTTGAAACACCTTAATATATTCGGCAAAATGAAAGATATTTTGTTATTTCTAATCTTGTTGAATAGCTATCACGATATTCAATGAGATCAACTAAAAGTTCGCAAAGAAATTACAAACATTATACAATTTATCTGCGTCTGAAGACCTTGATCAATGGGATGCAAAAAAAAAGTAAGACATCTAAACTTCTTTGTTGTGTTTACCTTATTTACACATATAGCTTAATCAAACGTATTTTAATGTAACAACAAGATATTACGATAAGGCCCACTTGCACCATTCCACTAACCCGGGGTTAACTGGTTAAACCTGGAGTTACCATGATTATCAGTACAAATTGACACTAGGTTAACGGTTTAACCGCTTATCCCCGAGTTAGTGGGATGGTGAAGTGCCTAAAGAATTTTAGTAGATATACATAATTATGTTTCATACAAAAGTCAAAAATTTCAATTATAACAATGTTCAAATGTATGTAAAATCACAGTCACTCCCTTTTTCACACAGCATGTATAATTTTGAAAAAAAAAGTCTAAATATCAATAATCAGCTATTTGTAAGACTTGATTTGAAACGTTTCAATCGTCCCCAAGTACGTTGTTTCCACCGTCCCCACGTCACATGTTTTACCTTTACTTCAAGGACCAATATTCTTTACAAACAACACTTCATCGCTGTTTAATGGCACTTACAATATTCCATAATTCCCATCCAAAACAGCAAAAGAATTCAAGTAGTCAAAATACATAAGTAAAAAAACATTAAACGAAAAAGTTTACGAGCACAGGTCCTTCACTTTATACCGCGAAATTTTTGTACGGCTCCTCAAGACTACTGCGTTGCTCGCGTGCTCGAGCGCCATTGGTCCAGGATTTAAGAATAACTGACCAAAAAATAGCCCGAGTATTGCGTCACATGCATAGGTATTGTAATTTTCAAGAAATTTTACGTTTCAATCATAGCGTGTTTCAATTGTCCCCGTCCTACCCTACTTATAATTTCAGCGATCCAATCGTTCGGAACTCACATCGAGTCTAATTAAATCAAGAGCATTTACAGTCCGATCACATCTTATAATTAACATACATAATACAGTATAATGACTATAATGAGGTTACTAGATGAACTCCGCTTTCAGTATGTTGCGAATTTTGACCCGCGGCCTTTTGATAATTTTCGAATTAAAAAAATCCTGTCAGTATGTGTTGTGTTTTTTTTCGTAATATCAAAGTAAAGCAGACGTAAATGACCATCGTTCAAGCGAATTCTGCACCTCATGTAAAACTCAAATGTTTTAAGCTGAAATTTCTGAACGCTAAAGCCATTCATTATGTCATATCTAATATCTATACAAAGATTTTATAACACAATGATATTAGTTAACGGTATCTATATACCGGTTAAATTTTACCAGTAAAATCTTGCCACAATTTTGGCTGTGATGACCGACCCTCTTAGAAAATGTTATCTCGAACAGCTAAGTGAATATTTACCAGTAGAATAAATTAAAAAGTCACAAATTGTCGTAGTTGACATTCTGTTGGATGGCTCCTGATTCTGCGAGCCGTATTACTTATCTGTTTTCATGTCGTGAATCATGATTTGTTTAACCTTTTCGACACCGTGTCAAACACAAAAGCTGTCACTCGGACGCCACGTCATCGAACTGAAATTGAACTTTATGCACATGCACGTAGGTCTATGTTGCTCTGTGGTCAGTGACGAACTAATCCGTCTTTGGCGTTGGACCTGCGGTGCTGATATATCCGTCATTGGCGCCCAAAAGATTAAAAACGGACATTTTACTCGAAGACTTTTCTTTTTTTTTGTAGCAATGCGACGTTTGGGGAATATGGAATACCCCAAACGCTATGCTGCTGCTGTTGTATCAGGTTTCGCTGCATTTAGTAATTGAAAAATCAATAACATGTCGGTACTGTACATACGCAAATAGAAATTTGTAAAAATGTATATTTCAAGTCAATTTAGATATTATTGTAAAGTATAATGATTTCAAAAGTATACAAATATACCTACAATAAAGCAATCGACAATGATTTTGTCTCGAACAAATTGCTAAATAAAAACCTAGACAAAATACTAGTTGGATTTTATAGACATACACTGTTCAATTTTTCAATAAACTTGAGTCGTTAGTTTACAATGTCTAATGCATCAACAACATGTTTGTCTTCGGCTCCTTGCTACTTGGCCTATCGACATTAGGCACGCATGTAAATCGACTTCGTGTCGTGATTACTTGTCCTTGACTACTCACATGTATTGTCATTTTAGTATGCGTTAAGAGAAGGGCTTAAGAGACGAGAATCTGATTCATTTGCTACTTTATAAAAAAAACGTACATGAAAGTGAGGTAGGCGGGATGTTTGATGTTTTATCGGATGTTTAATAAGGACCGTTATACTTATTCAACTTATATTTATCTCATCAATAATAAATAATTAAATAAATATTATACGACATTTTTACACATTTTAACTAAGCCCCACGGTAAGCTCAAGAAGGCTTGTGTTGTGGGTAATCAGACAACGATATATATAATATACAAATACTTAAATACATAGGAAATAGCCATGACTCAGGAACAAATAGTATCTGTTAATCACACAAATAAATGCCCTTACCGGGATTCGAACCCGAGACTATCGGCTTCATAGATTATAATAGATTTTAACAAATCTCCCTTAAAACTTAGCATCCCATACTTACACTTCCTTCGGCAGAAACTAGGTACCAGTTAAGCTGCATCAAAGTCGCATTGTCATTGCAGATGGCTGATCATAAAAGTACGTAACTCACGACTATATGTACGTACTCGTATTAGACACATGCGTTCGGTCTTTGTCAGAAACATTGTGCAACGGGCATGGGCTGGGCTTACCTAACTATTGTAATACTGCTAATTGCAGCTTAACATAACATGACTAAAATCCATACGTTTTCATACTATCGACTCTAACGAGCATTAAAGAAACGATGCGCCAATTATATCCTTCACCGAATCGCGAGATAACTGAGTAATTAGTAATTATAATAGTTTATGTTTTAAGGCTTTTTGAAGCCTTTGCAACTGGCAAACTGTAACTGTGGAAAACATTAGCTTAATTGTATACAGTACAAATAATAAACATTTTTGTTTCATTACAAACTGAAATAGACGTCATATCATATAGACTCAATAATTAATTCTTTAGTATACTATGACATCAGTCTATTCAAGTGTAAGTATTTAAACACGCAAATCAAAATATTCAATAAAATACTTAATTTGATGCGGTTCCTTAGTTGCATTTTTGTTACATAACTTTTTTACTGAACATTTCGATGAGGACTGTTGTGGAGGTAGATGCACGTATATTAAGTTAATTTGAGACAGAATTGTGTACGTTTCACTCTGTTATTTTCCTAGTAGAAAAAAGGACCAAGGGAGATATATATATAAAACCATTTTCTATTATGCAGTTCCTTTTGAGCGCATAAAATAAAACTAAAAAAGCATGATTAAAATCTAGCTTAGTCAGTACTATTCGGTTTAGTTATTCCAGAGTTTTAGGACGCAGCCAGTTTATTGTAGAGTCCAGGGGTTTTAAATGAACACAAGCTGTGAAAGTAAATATTAACACGCAAGGACTTTGCTAATCATAACAACATTATGATGTCACCTAATTTAATTAAATGTTAAAGGATTTTTATCACATCGGTATAGCCGAGGTCTAAGATACCGACGCGTATGATTTGATATGATAGATTGACTAGAGGTACGTACGTAGGTACGTAATTTTCACCTTGAACAAACTGTCAGCGTCCTAAATCTCGAGTGAAGCTAACTCGTCAAGAGCCTTTCGGGCTAAGTGGCGAGCGACCTAAATGTGTTTATCTTAAGCCTAAGTTAATTTCCTTTTAATAATCTAATTAAGATGAAACGTTCTAAACTCAAAAAAAATTTAAAACGAATCTTGATTAAGATTTTGTTGTTTATTCTTTATATATCCAAGATATAAGGAGGAGTGGTTCAGTAAAAAAGTAGCAGTTAATTATCTGGTATATTTTTTTATACTTTGCTAATTAAGAAGCAGTTTATTTTTTTAGTAATCTGTATATATAATACTATAAAATAAAAACAAAATCATATTGAAAAATATGAGATTGTTTGATTTTTCCTCATTTTTATTGCAATGTACTTAGAAAACTATTGAACAATGGAATTTGACAAACTTCACTTGCCGTTTTCCACAATGCAACAATTGCATTTCCATTTTCACAACTTGTTTTATTCTTTTAGGAATATCATGTTACGAATAATAAATACCAATTAAATGGATGTTATCTTTGGTAGTCAGGAAGACTGCAATCTAACCTCTGATAGAGGTTTTTTGTGCGAAACTTTCTGTCAAAATGGCAAATACACAAAAGTAGAAAGATGAAAAGTCGCCCCTAATGCTTCGGCATACGGACGATTTTTTGTCTTACCTCTCATGAAGAACCCGTTCAATCTTACCCCAACGCACATAACCTCAAAGTGAAGTCAAATCAAAAAAGTTAAGTATTGAACAAAAGACAATTTAATAAGGTATTAATTAGCTCATCAAACTTAAAGAAAAAAACTATGTTTATGGGAAACACCTCATAAATTCTCTCAGAAGAAGACGCTGTCCAAAAAGTGTTAAGAGATGTTTCCTAAAAGGTGAAAACTTGAATTTGCCCTACAGATTAATATAAAAAATGCACTCCTTAAAAATATCATAAACTATAATGAAAAATCCACATAATGTGCTGCCACTTTTTTCCGAACCACTTCTTATATGGGTATATCAAGGATCGACTTCATGTTCAATCAGGCAGGCTACAAAAGAAAAACAACACAATGTTTGTTTGTAATTACAGAACAATTATAGTGTGCATCTTCTCAAATGATTTTTACGCCTAAGACGGTAATCTGTTAAACAAAAGCCAATATTCCTTTTGCGCGTGCTGTCGGCCGTTGTGTGATATGTGTCTGACAATGGCACGCGCTGTAGCACGCGCTCACTCAATGGCACACAATGGCCGACCGCTCGCATAAAAGGAACAATGGCTTTTGTTTAACAGATTACCGTTAGAAATGGTTAGGTTAGAAATGAAATTTCATGTAGGCCGCGGGCCAGGAACAGATTTCCATGACCAATCGCCTCCCGGGCGAAAACTCGTATAGTTGTTAACAGCTATGTATGATAAACCCTCGTAAACGTCAGCTGCCGCTCCGTTATATATTTATACATCTTATTATTCTTATTAATATTTATACGTCACTCCCTTAGGCCTTGGCAGAATAACAGAGTTGGAATTTGCCTCGTTTGCAAATTGCAACAATATGCTAAGACAGGGCCTCTTCCCTACTGCACACATTGCTGGACCCGTGTGTAATTTTTATGTTTTTAATGTGTAAATAATTTTATTATTGTTTTTGCTATTATTTTTATATTCCCTTTTTTAAGCATCTTATTTCTTTCATCGTATTGTCCTGTGTATGTGTGCTTTATGGAATAAATGTCTTTCTTTCTTTCTTCCTATTGTCAATAAATAAAATCGTCAGCCCATTGTATCGCTGTGGAAAGACCGTCAGCTGGTCACATGAACATGTAAAAAAGAAAATTCTTTTCAGTCATCGGCGTTATCGCCTCCCGTTTGATACTTTGTCAGATGGTAGTTTAGATGCTATTGTTAATAAAACAAATCGTGTGCCGGTTGTATCGCGGTGGAAAGACCGTGTTACGCGTTTCGGTGGCTGCCATCCCTCAACCCACCAACGGAGCGGCAGCTGACGTTCACGAGGGTTCATCATACATAGCCGTTAACCGCTATACGAGTTTTCGCCCGGGAGGCGAAGACTGACGAAATTTGCGCCTGGCTCGCGGTCCAATAAAAAAAAGCGAGTATAAAACTTAACAAAAACTATTGTTATTGCAATGAGTCACGAAATCGCGGAATTTTCTTCTGACATGAAATCTGTATTCTTCTTATAAGCTGACAATTTAACAGTCACAGGGGAAATTCGTTACCTAATACAAAGTGCGAAGGAGGCAGGTCCCTTTGAACGTAATTAATTTTTCCTAATCGGCATATAATATGAACTGTTAGCCGAAAACGTTCGCAATAAAATACACCATAAATATTATATTGGAAGTAAAAATAGGTACGCTGATAATTAATTTAGTGTTTTTTCATTGACACCCATTGTTTCAAACAATAAACTGATGTTTTTTTTACGATTTGTCTGAGTAGTTATTACCGTGAGCTTCAGGATGGCGGGTGGACATCGGGAATTTCAACGAAATATTAATAAACATATTGTACTCGTACACCCAGCCGAAAAATTGCATGCCCACTTTATAAATAAATGTTTTCATAACTTTTTCATCTTGTTACTTAGAAGAAAGTTGAATTGAATTGTAAGACAACTTATTGTACACTCCTACACAAATGGGTATAATAGCGAACACATACGTAATAACTATCAAAATCAGCAAGTAATAGCTGTTTTTTTTTATTAATGGCATCATTTGATTAAGTTAGTTCTTAGGATCAAATGTCTATATGGGACCTTTTGCATTAAAGCAATATAAAAGTCAGAAATGATAGTCAAAGTCCGACAGTCGTAATACCTCACTCACGAAACGCTTCTAACAAAACGATAAGTGATCGTGACGTCATGGTCACTGAGGAGTATGAAAAAACAAGAAAATTGCGATTTTGTCGGTGATGTAGCGTTTATGTAAATATATATATATATATATATATATAATTGCTATACAATATTTTTTTGAAAATAATGTAAGGAATCGAATGGCATGCACCCTTACCATCCCTTACTTTATTTCTGTTTGGAAGTTAAAACACCTTAAATTTTGAAATTTTCAGGTAATGTATTTTTATTTTTGCCATATATTATTTTAATATCCATATTATTGTGATAAATTGCTCATTTGCTATATATTTTACTATATTTTGTTATATTACAGATTTACAACATGTTATTTAAAAATTACAGATTTAATATTACAGACAGTGTAAAAATCACAAAACTTAACCCTTAGGTGCATACGGTATCAAAAATGATACCTTATCTTTTTTCCACACCAACATTCATATTTTTTTTATCATCACGGTCTATTGACCGAAGTTAGATACCTTTGCTCCAATACTAATTAAAAAAAAACTGGCAACCACATAGTGCATCAATTTTTAAACTAAACGTCAAGTGTCAATTTGTGCGGTTACTTTTTCCGACAGTGAAATTTGCAAGTTTTAATTATTGTTTATCTGGTGAATCCCGTGATATTTTGAATAGGAAAAAACTGTACAAGTAAGGTTGATATTCATATTTATCTTACATAATATGCATTTTTGTTTGATTTGTATTCTTTGAAATTTTTTTTTGAGTTTTAAGTTGATATCAAAAACGATACTCCATGTGATAACGTCTTTTTTCGTGGTATCAAAAACGATACTCCATGCAGTCTGCTCTATTTTTCTACTTGCACGGCTTGTGACATTTTTTTGTGTTTTTTTGTATTTTAATAATATTTGGCATGTAGTTTGGGTGTGTATATGAGTTTATATTTTTTCTACAGCAAGGTTCGTCATATAGCATTATAAGATAAGGACATAGGAGAACTATTGGGCACAGTTAGAAGGTGGAGAAATATCGGAAGACGATGCCGAGTCTGACGGAGATGATCTCGAGTTTTATCCAACTCTCGAAGAACTGCAAGCATCTCTTGAGAAAGATGAAGAAGGAACGTGACGAAGAAACATTCTACAACATGTGCCTTTACACGATATACAGTTTGACGGAATTGGGCACATTCAAATAAAGGGGAATAAGGGGATGAAATGTCGAAAGGGTTGCAAACTACTCAGCAGTGTACAGTGCAATAAGTGTAAGTGTTTTTATGCTCAAAGAAGAATTCTGATTGGTTTAATGACTTCCATTGGTAGTTAACGTTTTTCTGATTGTTTAAATTCTTTATTTAAAGTTGATTATTAAAATATCTTTAAAATTACAAGAAGTTTTTTCTTAGTGCTTACTCCATGGAGTATCAAATATGATACCAAGGGATTTTTTATAAAAAAATAATTAAAATATGACTATGTTTTTTTTTACTATTTTTCCCATCATTGACGTACATTTTCTAATCACATATATTTTTTTTGCAAAAAAATATTAAATCATGCACCTAAGGGTTAAATACAAGAAATACCAATTGCAACATATCTGGTGTAACCACCTTTCCCCTATAGTATTTTTAAGAAATTATTGTAATAACAGTGGTCTACTTAAAGCGCAATCAACAACAGGCAGCAGAGCGTGGGCCAGGGTTCAGGTAATGTTTAAATTTGTATTTGTTTAAGTAAATAAGTATATTACTAATAAACTACTCGTAAGTATATGAATGTTGGTAAATATATTTTTATGTAGGAATGTTTGCAATATAGGTTTGATTTGTGTCTACTCACTGTTTCTCAATCTACAACCCTGTTTCATAATATTAAAAATAACCTGGGAAACCACTGAGCACGTAACTAGTTGTTTTCTTACCTGAAATTTAAATTAATAAACCAATTAAAAATATGAAAATTGAAGAGGGCCAATCAATACCTAATCAAACTGTCATTCACAAATTCGTAAAACCCAACTTCTGTTGTTTAAATATCCAACCCAAATATTTACACTTCGTGATTGCCTAGTTATCATGGTTTTAATCCGGCATCAATCACCTGCATTATTGATTAGATTGATTTATTAGTTGCAACAAGAGATAGGTGTATTAGAGCTGGTGATTCAACCTGCAATCTGCATATTAATAAACGACATTAGCATATTCTTAAGGGATTAATTTAAAATAATTTCAATGATCATGTGATAAACTTATTAGATCATATATTGAGGCACAATTATGAACTTTAGTTACAAGAATCTCCGACTTTACCGATGTTAAGTTAAATATCATAATCAAGCACTACGAAATACGGATAAACGCTGCACAATAAAAAAAAATGTTTGCGATACCTACTATTAGTTGATCTACCCGATTATAGTAAGTACTAAATATTACAGGGGCTATGATTGTATAACGACTTTAAATCGAATAACGAAATTAAAAAACTGATCAAGTGCGAGTCTGACTCGCGTTCCAAGGGTTCCGTACATTACACAATTTTTAACAATGTATTTTTTTATGTGAAACGTGAGTTTTTTAAGACTCGTAGGGTCGGAACAAAAACTAAGTAATTAAGTCCGACTCACGCTTGACTGCACATTTCTAATAGGTTTTTCTGTCATCTATAGGTAAAGAACTATTTTGTGTATTTTTTTCAAAATTTTAGACCCAGTAGTTTCGGAGATAAGGGGGGGGGGGGGAATGTTTGTTTTTTAACAATTTCCTTAAATAACTTCTGTTTTTCCCCATTTACCCCCCAAAACTGGCCCCCATGTTGAAAATTCATTTGTTTACGTTACATGTCCATCTTTGGGTTACAAACTTACATATGTGTACCAAATTTCATCTTAATTCGTCCAGTAGTTTTGGAGAAAATGGGCTGTGACAGACGGACAGACAGACAGACGCACGAGTGATCTTATAAGGGTTCCGTTTTTTCCTTTTGAGGTACGGAACTCTAAAAAGAATCATGTAACACCAATTTCCTGATTTTGAATTTAGCTGCAACGTGCTGCAACCTATAAAAATAATGAGTAAAGAAATCAGCGCTGCCTTATAAGTAAACAGATGTGATTGTAAAAAATCACTGTATTTTTTATTATTATTGATTAACCAACAGTATATTCGAGTTATAAACTGCTGTAGGGAAGGTAGATTTATAATAGTACCCCCTAAAGAGGGTGGCCGGCAGGTAAAGCTTATAGCTTAACAAACCAAAGATATTGGATTCCGATAAGGTTGAACCAATAATTCAAAGGGATAGCTTAAGCAGACGCGAGACATTGCGTTATGGATGGAAACAAGACACTAAAATAACGAAGGATGTTTTGGTTTCCCGAGTGTATCGCGTATCCCTACTAGTACCATATATAGTGTATACTTTATGTGCCATAAACTAAAAAAAATCTCTATCTGTGTCGCAGGCTGTAAGAATTCGCCGTTTACAAATAGCGCCGTCATTTTACAAACGCGAAGCGATATGCAAATTGCCGAAGGCAAATTGTAAAGATTCGGCATTTTGTATAATACCTTATGGCATTAACGGCGCCGTTTGCATTTTGCTGCGGCATTTTGGTCGAATTAGTTAATTTACTACGCGTGGCGCTGCTCATCAAAACTATGAAAAACGCTGGGGTATCCATTAAATCTGGAGTTCGTCGGACTTATTAAGGGTGCATGGGACGGGGAAGGCTTTTGGATCTGGGTGGTTCCGGCACTGCGGAAAAGCAGCCCTTCCGGCAACTAACAATCAGCGGGCGAGGGCTGCAGTGCTCTCCCTCCGCGGCACCGATTTCGCAATCGCTCTAGGGGTATGACAAATAAGACCACATGGATAGTGGGGTGCTCTGATTCGGTTTTGGGTGATATTGGGTTGTATCTTGTTTTGCAGAAAATTGTTTTATAGAATGTAAGGTTTCGCAGAATTTTCATTTCATAGAAAACATATTTTTTCACACAGGGTCGCAGTTCCAACCTAACCTACTTTTCTGTTAGACCTACTGCGTTCTACACAATGACCTTTTAGCTGTACTTAAAAAGTTAACGGCTTATGAAAAAAAAAAGTTTCTATGAAATGAAAATTCTGCGAAACATTACATTCTATGAAACAACTTTCTGTGAAAGAAGCGGACACCGCGATATTGAGATTTTAATGACCTTTCATAAGTTTTACTTAGATTATAAATGAAAAATATTTTTTTTTGTGATAAATATTTTCTTCCAAGTGTTATTATTATTAATTAATTAAAAAAAAAAACTGCTAGAAGTTTGAAGTGTAAGTTTCAGTTTCTTGAAATAAAGGACGTTAACGACATAAATTTTTTTTTAAACCATGGTCACCCTAACCCTAAAACCCACATAAAACCCTAACGAAACCCACAACGTTGATGCTATTAAGCGCACTAACAATTTGCCTTCGGCAATTTGCATACCGCTTCGCGTTTGTAAAATGACGGCGCCGTTTGTTAACGGTGGATTCTTACAAGATGCCTGCGACATCCACATGAATGAACCAATTGACAAAATCATTGTAAATGATTATTAAAAAGCAAATTGATTAATTAATTATTCACGTAGAAATAAAAACATTAAGTAAATTCTTTTAAAGTATTGCGACAATCCTCAGGATCACATTAATATTTAAGTAGCCGTACTGACTTTGACTTTTTGAACAAAAAAGGTCGAGTAATCTACCAGTCGACGCAAATGAACATAGAACAAGGAATAATAAACCAACTCTTTTACCGTGAAAGACTGCTTTGCGCTGAATTTTTATTGTAGGACTTTTCTTCCTTTAATAATCTTGATAATGTAGTATACAGCATCCCTTACTACCATAATGTCGGCAATTTAGCCGCTCTACCTACCCTCACAACATAATCCTTATCATTTCGAATTAGGAAATGCAATGGTTTTTAGTAGATTGTTAACCAAGGGATAAAGGGCAACCATGTTTGACGAGGTAGTTTGGCGCTCGAACGCAGTGAGAGCGCCAATAGTTCGAGACTGAAATGGTGTTTTTCTGCCGAGCTAAACACTCTACTTTTCGTTTCGAATGCGAAGAAAGTAAAATACATGTGCATTTAAAAAACACGACTAAGTAAAAACTTCAATAGTATTACTTTCAATTAACAATTTGGGCAATAGTATATTTATTTAAGGAATGGGAAGTTAATTATCCATTTGGAAATTGTACAACAAAACCATTTAAAAACAAATTTTAATTGCTTATCGTGAAAATAAACACACACACACTGCACACTTCTTAGAAAAACAACTACCCACTTTCAGAGCAAGAGAAATGAATAACAATTTTTCGCCATATAAGATAGTAGGTATCCAATGCCATCGGAAAATTGATGTTGCATGTAAGGTACGACAAAAATTAATTTAAAAATAAAATAGGTACCTACCTAATTACAATTATAGGATTTGGAAGAGCTCACAAATTTTGTAACTAGAAAATTTTGGTACGACTGTGTTTACTTTATTTCCGACCTTGCTTAGAATGTTTAGTCTTTAGACAAAACGTATCACAAATTCTCTTTTTGTGTTTTAGCAGATAGTCCCTCAAAGGAATAAATTTATATTCCGAATGACACTACAATTCAATTTAAAATATCTAAACAAGTAAGGATTGCAAAAAAATATATAATTAGTTTTAATTATTATGTTTTATTAAATATCTAAACTGTGTAGATATTTACGCAGAACAGAGTCATTAGGTAGGGGTATAATTATTATCGTATAACTTATTGTATTTATATCTAAGTAGTTATTCGACAAAGGTTCCGTAATAAGATTGACAAATTAATTATCTTTGGTAACTTGCGGATGTGCCTCGAATAACAGATATCAGCTATAAATTCCAGAGCAACTCTGATCCAACAGGCATTACGAAATAGGATATTCGATACGAAAGCTCCACATTTTGTTCTTGAGTCAGTTAACAATGAGATGATCTTCAGCCCTGGCTTTGCAGCCAATTATTTCTCCTACGTTAGCTCCAATATTATCTAAACATAATTTAGGCACAGCAGTTAATAAAACCATTCCAAAATTTGGCGATTTGTATTGAAATGAAAACCTCATTTGCATTGACATGTACCTTTGGAGTATTACAATACTACACGATTGCTTGCTGTTTTAACTAACATGTTCACATGGAAGTTTCTTCTTGCAACTTACACATGCCTCACATCCACCGTTGTCAAAAACCCTTTTTGTATTCTGTATCTGCAACACATTTGCTTTAATCTCTTGACACAACACGACAGTTCTAGGTGCAAGTCATAATTATAATCCAAGTAACACCTCAGTAATCTTGATTAGCAGATATTCAAGCTCATCTCGAGGACACAGTCAGATAAGAGGGCAATCTCTTTGAGGGCGCGGCGATGAAAACTAAATCCAGTTTCAAATCTTAATGGCTAATTTTGGTCTTCTTCTCGCCACAAATTAAGTTTTCTTTGGGATTTATGTTCTTGAACGACATAAATATGTAGAATTTTGGCTTTCATTATATGTTATGGTTAATTATTATTCGCAATTTGCAACGTCGTTTGAGACTCAAGGTTAAAGCCACTTTTTACCGAACACTATACACCTTGTCTGTCACCATCATGTAATATTTCCGAATCTGAATAACACAGTGATTAGTTTGTTTTGTTTGCACTAAAAATAAATTGGCTAGCTATCTGTCATTTAAAATTAGATAACGTAGTAGCAACGCTTCAACACTCAAATTCCTTGATGGCTGGGTGTTACGGGATACAAGGAAAAGGAAGCTATTGAGAATACTTTTAACCAGCAATGCAACACACGAATTGGTGGCATTGCTAAAATGCTAGCATGCTATAAAGCACGATATTCGTACACATTTCATGGATGTTAATGTAATTTGAAGCCCAAAAATATGTTGTGTAGCTGATTAAAAGGGCTCTGAAAAGACCAATGGTTTACCTGAGGGTTGGCGGGGTTTGGGTGGGGGTGCGCGCGGTAGCGGGCGCGGACGCGGACGCGGGCGCGGGCTGCCGGGGCGCGTGTGGCCGCGCGTGCCAGCCGGTTGCGACTGCCGCGGCGGCACCGGCTCCGCGCCCGGCCGATAACGCTGCCCGCTACCGCTGCACCCGCCAAGATAACCGCTTATAAACACATGCTATATCAGTAATGATCGATAATTGAGATGACATACATGTATAACATATTTTCGGCTCAACATGAACAGATCTTCAGCAACTGTTAGGTACTTTTTCAACACGACATACTTTTAAAGATTTAAAACAAAATCAAAGATTAACTTACGTTGTTGTATTGTGATAACGATTGATAATAACTTACTGCATTTACAAAAACATAAAAAATTACAAGACTATAAGACCTTTCTTTAAATCTAGTGGTAATGGATAAAAAGATTTCAAAGGCAAATTGTAGATAAATTTGCCCTATATATTCCAGCGTAACTAGATAAGATAATTTATATTACATTTCTATCAGCAAGACATAACCAATTACGTAAGATTTGACCTCTGCGTTACGAAGTAAACCAGTAAAAAATACGACATTGTACTGTCCCTTTACCGTAAGGTGAGAGGCGACCTTCCAATTTGACTCACATCAGAGATAAGCTTGCAGATATTTTTATATCTTGATATTACATTTATTGGACTGTGACCGTGTCGTGACTGCCTTGTACGGTCAGCGCTAGACAGCTTAAATGTCTTAATTATACATAGTTGTGTTTGGAATTTTGGTTAGGGCTTTCCGTCTGTTATTTGTTTCTGATAATGTCTACTTACCTAGTTTTAAGTTGAAATTTAGTATTTGAAATAAATCTTCTGTTCACAATATTGAAACAGGCTATTAAACGGATTTGTATTGCATTTTAACTAAAAGAGAGTTTGACATCTATTTACGGATAACGGCATTACGAGTACTTGTTAGTATATAACTCATGACACAGTAGACCTCTTCTTCTTAGAAGATACGGTTCAGATATTTTTTATATTGCTCTAACGATGTAATGACATTTTATGCTGGCTGTAGGTATAGTTAATTAAAAGTAATAATGTTACTGTTTCTTATCCGATTGTCCTTCGGTAACTCTTTACATTAGGTTGTATTAGGGGTACCTATATGCGGAAGTAAATACCGAGGGATGAATATATTTTTGATTGTATTATATATATTAGAATACAAATAATGCAAATAACACATTTTACCACGAACAATTTTTTTATAATTAGGTATACTTAATTACCAGGGTCCGTAAATTGCATACCGTTGATTTCAAAAATACGTAATTTCTTAAAATAATGGCTGTTCTTATGGCAAGCGACAATGTGGTACCTTGTGCTTGAAAACGACACAAATAATCAATTATTACGAAAAGACTAACTGGAATCATACTCTATGCAACGTGACGTCATGTTTCGTGATGTTAATTATTTTTAGGTTAGCTGGAACAGAACCCTCATAAGGATAAGTATGCCTTTGTACTTTCAATTATTAATTAATTATGTAAATGCTGTTTCGTACAATAAAGTTACAGTTACCTACATACTACTTCCGCCTTGCAATTGATTCAACACTTGCATATATACATACATATAATACGGTCAATAAACAACAGCATTTGAGATCCATATGTGGACAAACTGATATTCATCCGGAAACGATGCAGTTACGAGTATGTCACTGTGATTGATACATTATGGTTACACGTGCATTCAGCCTACAGATTCGTAGGACATTGATATTACCTAACACGACCACAAACATTACTGGTTATTGGTTGAATAAAAATGGTCATATAATATAATGGCTTGGTTGAATATAATGGCAAAATATAGTCTTATAATACCAGAGCGTTATTTGAAAATATTATTTATATGGAATCTGTTTTCATAAGGTCTATCACTTCTACAAATTGATAATTAAGACTGGTAAGAAATTAGGAAAGGTAGGTTTCTCAAAATTGAGAAACTTGGTATGCAGAAGAGGCACACCCTCGTCCAGCAGGCCGCAGGAATTTGAGCTCGTTAACGAACAATCAATTTATAATTTCGATTACTATGTAAAACTGTTTATATTTAGTATTTCATTCCTAATGGAAATGAAAATAAACCTACCGTTTACCTACGTTTGTACGTTTTATTTCAATTTTGTAATGCTTTTAACAAGGCGGCATTTTTACAAAAACACAACTGATTTGCGAGAATAAAGGATCCAAGTTCTGCTACTTTTCATTGTCCAAGATAATATTTTTTCCGACACTTTATATCGTAATTACTTACGTTGACCCACACTTTGAGGAGCTATTCCTTTATGAAATACCAGGTGAAGGTAAAATAAATGAAGAAAATATATCACAACTGCGATATATAGCAGAAGACTGTCACGGAGTTATTCTGGTTACAATTCTCACAAGAATCACAAGGAATCCATCCCACATTCATGTTTTCTTTTTCTACATTTAAGGATTTTAAAGACCTAAAAAAGTTTTAATCAACATGGAGTATAAATACATACTTCATTTAAATTATCATTACCAATCGTAATAAAGGGGAGGTTAGTAAACAGTATGCGTAATTGAAGCTACATTATTGATACCGCCTAATGCCTCTATAAGCTCTTGTGCGTTCTGACAGTCGCCAAATTAGGATGAATGGTTCACAATGACGTGAATCACATATCACATGCTACTAAATTGTATACAACCGGCTGATGATAAGAGCTCAGTTAAATATGTAGGAGAAGGCGGGGTAATTATGAACACCTATGGGAGTTTTGGAAATAAATCAAAAGATAGTATTTGTAGGGTAACTGTAATAGCTTCTTCTGAAAGGTAAATTATCGTACTTTAAACTACTACAATCAATAGTATTAATTAATCTTTATTTAATCAACTTTTATAAAAAAAATAACCTCTTAGTGTTCGTGTTTATACCCGACACTGGTCGCGCAATCACGATTACTTTTTTTTAATGGAGAATTAAAGTCAAATAGAGAATTGTTTTTAATTTTAACTAACAAGTTACTGAAACAGTTGCGTTTGCGATTACCCAGAGTTCGTGATTATCCCTTCACCTGTAGCTTCCTACACACCAATGAAAATGGGTAGCTTTCGAAGGAAATTTCCATTAGTTTCCTGATTTTAATGATGTTGGAAAAGTACGAGTAAGCTGCATTGCATATTATAACAACACTTTGCATGTAAATGTATATAAAAAGTTACCCTCATTTATTGTTTCCTAAAACATGCACACAGTGTATTAGTTCAGAATTTCAGATCAATATTGCTCTCGATGGACACTAACGTTGATTTTCATTCGTTTTAAAAATATACGAGTACGTGTATCTTAGCTGCACTATGCGGTCGGCAGGACCGGCCACTAAGCAAGCAGCGTACCGAGCGGCTACTTATTCGTCCCCCTCGCTGTCGATACTACGGGGTGCTGGTGCGCAGAATAAAAGTCTCTTCTACGAGTTAGGTCTGCAAGAAAGGGGCAGCCTTGCCCTCCGCTCCGGGTTCTCCCTAATGCAAAGACTCTCCATCGCAATCCAATGCGGCAACGAAGCGAACGTGATAGGCACTTTTGCGTCGGGAGCAGCCTGAGGGGTTGTTATAAGTATTTAAGTTGAAGTAATTGTCTTCACACTATTTGAATACTTAATTTAAAAGTAATGGAGTAGAAAATAATTTTTATTTCTATTTTTTATAATTATTATAATTTAAACAAAATGTTCCTACTAGAGCGCGTAGCAAGGCCTTATTTACCTTATGCTAACAGATATACGCATGTGAGTTCTTTCGTTTAACAGATAGCTTTAGCATCAAATAATATATCTTAAGTTGCGCATATTATAAGTGTATTTTTTTAATTAGATGCCAGCGTTGAGTTATTTCTTTATGTTGGCTGGTGGAATTGACTTTAATGTGATGATTTAGAATGATAAATATTTAATAGAATTAATTTGAATTTGATTTGTAATGTTCAGTGATCGGAATAGGCAAAGTATAAATAACTAAACTTAGTAGAATATAGTCAAAAATCGTCCCGGAAACATACTAAATAATATTGTTATAAATAGAGTAAAACACAATGCATTCCTCTTTCTTGTACAATACAATGAATAAGAGTCAAATATTTTTTTTGTAACTTTCTAAATATTTCTTAAATCTGAATACAAAATTATATATCGTTAATATCATTACTATTTTATCCATATTTTCAATGATAATGTCGGTTTCTTTTGACTCTTTGAATCCACTTGTAAGTTGAAAACAAACTTTCGACATCTACAGACATTACTATCATTTTAATCCGGAAAGTGTAAATATGTGTCGTTTTCAATCAAAAGGTATCACATTGTCGCTTGCCATAAGGACGCTCTGACAGGTTATTCGTATAAAGATACAATCTAATTTCGTCCTTATGGTAGCGACAATGTGGTACCTTTTGATTGAAAATGTCACAAATGTTAATGCAAGGAAGTCTCCACTTCATGACTTTATTCTAATAAGTTTAGGTATTTATACTCTGCCTATTCCGATTACTGGCTAATGTTTTAAGTATAGTTAGTATTTTTCCTGGCATTGGTGATGTGGTGAAAATTTTTATGTTTCAATCGGTAGCAAAGTTTGTTTAACCCTCGTACCTTGGCACCCTCGCAACGCTCAAGATTCTACTTTTTGAACAACTCGCTACGCTTGTGCTTCAATTTTGGAATCTTTCGCTTGCTTAAGTATTAGCGCAAAAACTTTACATTTACAATTCCTAACTCATTCGTCTTGAGCAATTCCTTTGCCATTGAGTTATGTTATGAAGCTGTTTTTAGGGTTCCGTACCTCAAAAGGAAAAAACGGAACCCTTATAGGATCACTCGTGCGTCTGTCTGTCTGTCCGTCTGTCACAGCCTATTTTCTCCGAAACTACTGGACCAATTAAGTTGAAATTTGGTACACATATGTAAGATTATGACCCAAAGATGGACATGTAACGTAAACAAATTAATATTAAACACGGGGGCCACTTTTGGGGGTAAATGAGAAAATTAAAAAATAAAGTTTTTCAAACTATATCGTGTTACATATCAAATGAAAGAGCTCATTGTGAGAATCTCAAATATATTTTTTATATAATTTTAGGATAAACAGTTTAGAAGTTATTCAAGAAAATAGGCATAAAATAACCAAACCAAACTACAGGGTCAAAAATTAAAAAAAAAATACACAAAGTAGATCTTTACCTATAGACCACCGGAAAACCTATTATAAATGTGCAGTCAAGCGTGAGTTGGACTTAATTACTTAGTTTTTGATCCGACCCCTACGGGTTTTAAATGTCGCATAAAAAATAGGTACATTGTACGGAACCCTTGGAACGCGAGTCCGACTCGCACTTGGCCGGTTTTTATTACTAGTAAGACTAAGCATAGCTGTAAGGAATTCGGAGGGTGCTGCGCCCGAAAACATAAAAAAATCAGTTTATTGAACTTTTTTTTTATATTAATTTATATTAATTTTTTTTATATTAATATTCGAATAAACTATCTATTATAGATAAAAAAATACTTACGTAAGACTCAGTTGTAGAATAGTTAGACTTATACCCGCTTGCTTAGGTACTTACGATAGTACCGACGATAGTCAGTTATTTAAGCCGCTTAGGGTAGTGTAGGGTTCCACATCTTTGTCCTGAACAATACGTTTAAAATGGGTTTTACGTTCAGATTAGCTACATACGGCCTGATTCGAACTTTAAGATACGTCAAAAATTTGCTAAAGATACGACATGGATCGGATATGTCAGTGTCAAAAGTGACGTTTCTTCAAACAAAAACATCAGTTTTGAGACTGACATATCCGATCCATGTCGTATCTAAAGCAAATTTTTGACGTAGGTACTAGGTACATAGGTATCTTAAAGTTCGAATCAGGCCGATAGTATTATTTGTTGTTATTAAAACTTAGTCAAATGAAATCTATCAACAAACGAACAAAAAAACGTGATGTTGTGATCGTCAACACACTTTACAAGTAAAGTACCTAATGTTTCAGCAGGCAAATGAGCCTTAAAGCATAAAATAAATGGTGACAACAGTTATTGAATTTCAATACATTACAATCCGTTCGACTAAACGGGTTTTCTGGAGTATTGGCATTATCGGGCCAATTCGAACAATGATCTAGATATGAACTAGATATCTAGTACTAGAATTTGACATTTCCGCGATCCTGAATATCCTCTTGAACGATCTCTTTAAGATTTGATCTAATGGATATCCCAAAACGTCACAATAATATTATAACGTATCTATTAGATCTCGTATTGTTCTCTTATCTAGTAATTATCACGTTGTTCGAATTGTCCGGTATAACGCGCCGCACCCGCAAAAGAGAGTTTACCGTCAAATTTTCTATACGTTGGTTGGTTTATTCGCTCAGAGTACTTACCTATTAAAACATGAATTGGGTTAACTGAGCTGGGAAGTAACTAAAATGTATCCATTTGCTGGGCCTTAAGTTAATATATGTACATAAGTTGCGCTTTTGAGGGAAAATATCTATATCTTACTTACCTACTTACTTAATATCTGGGAATATTTACGATGGTAACAAGGTAAATTTATTCATATCTACGCTGTTATCATCCTCTTGCTATTACAAGATTTGTAAAGAATCGTAAAATTCTCCTACTACTATTAACTAACCTACTAACCTACTAGTATTAACTTACTACACATGAAATGTATTATTCGATTGGTAGCGCTTTCATGCAGTTAGGTATACCTAATTGGCATCTTTGCGAAAATTTAAGCGCTTAAGACGATAATGGACGACCGCTTCTTTATTTTCCTCCCTGGTTATTGACATTATAGAAAATATTTTCACACAATTAAATGTATATTGACCATAGTTATGCCCCTTAATTTTTAAATTAGGTATCATAATAAGAGTTAGCTTTTAAACATTTGCATGGAATTTGTTTTTCCTCCCTTAAACTTAGCTATACTAACAAAAACAATATTAACCCATGAAACGAAGGGGCATTTCTATTTTTATTTTTTTTATAACCTGTAGTGTCCCACTGCTGGGCAAAGGCCTCTCCCTTTGATTTTCATGACTCCCGTTGTTGAGCTGTTTCCGGCCAGTTATTAGTGAAGGTGTCTAAGTCGTCCCGCCATCCCCGCCTGGGCCTGGCCACGCCCGCGCTTCTTTTGCGGCATCCACTTGGTGGCTATACTAGCCCACCTATCCGGATTTCTATAGTTAATAAAAATTGAATTTTATAAAACTTAATGTTTTCCACAATGTCAATGTTCAGAGAGGAAAATGGGGACTACGTTTCTATGGAAAACCGGTCGTTCCTTTTCCTCTGAAGAACTTTGCGAATACTCTAAAGCAGCTTTCGTAACGAGTACGGATATCGAAATATTCAGTGAACCGTACTATGTCTTAGAAGACGAATAAACTTAAACAGCATCTGTCGACATTTGTGTAGGTACTTTACATCATCTTTAAATATCCAGTAATATTAAAATATACCTAGAACAAAAACACTTAAAAATTTAAAACATAAATAAAAAATATGGCCTAAGTCGTAGTTGCTCGGTAGGGTGCCCAGAAGGCTAGTCGCATTGCCCCCCTGATGGATGGCAGTGCTGATCCGCTGGGCAAAATATTGGCCAGCCCTAGAACAAACTACACATCCTACTTACTATAAATTTTTCATAATTATAACAGACTCCGCGGTGCGTTATAGTTTTTATTTTAATGTACGCTGCCATCTGTGTGTTTGACGTTGCTTGTCACCCTTTAAACATAACAAATTTTGCAATACATTGCGTCTTAGAATAAACTTTAAAGTGTAATGAAAATCAAAACACAAGTTATTTTTAAAAGTTGCTGACCAAATGTTGGTCAGTTTGAGGAGTACAGCCTACAGTTTAATTTAATGCTCCTGTTACAGAAAACACCCTATATACATTCCCTAAGTTTTAAAAAAATGTGTACGCTCTTACACCTTAGAAGAATAAAGTCGTGTTCACATATTTTTGAGCCATTTGTCTGGATCGATATTTTTGCCTTCGACTGTACCTGTACCTGAGTGTTTACAATTATGGTTCCGGTAAATTTTCGTAACCTACTAAAAGTTTTTGTTATGTTCAATTATATGATAGGTACTTATAAGTAATATTCTCAATTTCTATTTCTCCGAATTGGGTTCATACATGAATTAGTTAGATGATATATTTTTGTTAAATGTATCTAATATTGTCTTCGGTTACCGCGATAGTTACTCATGAAATAAAACTATGAAAACGGATTATATCGCGTATATTGAATTTATAATACATCCCGACGTTTCGAACTCTTTACAGCGTTCGTGGTCAACGGGTCACCCGTTTATTTCAAATGTATCTAAGTTACACAGGTATTTTAATAGTTATTTGTTATACAAGGGTGCAAAGTTGTATTTTACCCGCGAGTGTTTCAACACACGAGAAGTAAAATACATTTGCACCCGTGTGTAATACAAAACTTTTCCCCTCACTATGTACGGGTATTACCCGTTTCTGTACCCAACCAAATTCTTGTTAGGGACCCTCGGTTACAACTCGTTAGAGGTCAGGCGAAACTTTTCTTTATTGACTACGGCTTTACGGGTCCTGCGTGGCGAGTCAGACTGCCCAGAGCTGGTGTGCCGCCTGGTACGACTTTTTGTCCCTGACGTTCCCAGGATGGCTCTCAGGCCCCGCCGACGCGACTTGTTGGCAGTGCCGGCGGCTCGCACTGTGTCGCGTAAGAACTCGCCACTTCTTCGTGCTCTCACACTTTTGAATGCGCTCCTGACATCAGCTACTGACTGCGATATGTTTGCGTGGCGATGGACGGCTGTGTGCAGTGAATGTCTGAGGTTTTGTGAGAGGATGGATGATAGGTGCTCAACTGTAGTAATTTAGTGTTGTAAATATACCATAGTACTAGTTGTAATTTAAATGTAATTAACTTTCATGGCGCATTAGTTTTATACTGTAATGTCATGTAAATGTGTTTTCAATAAAATAAAATAAATAAATAAAATAAAAAATAGCGAGGAAAGTGCAACATCCACAGGCGTTAGATCATCTTCATCACTGGAATCACTAATTTTTTTACGATATTATAACAGAAAACACTAGAAATTCTGATTTTTTCGTGAGTTGGTGAGAAGAACAGTAAAAATTTCGTTGACAATGTTGACATTTCTGTTCTGACGTATGAAATGTCAACGATGCGTTTTGAAATTGCATCGACTCAACTTGTGCGTTCAGAATTATATTTAACATCATTATAAATAATCAAATGTTTCTTATGGAATTTTAAGGTTTATGACTTAAAATTATTAAATAAAGCTAAATTTGGTATTTTTTATTAGATTCTCAAACCATTTATTTAATGATAATTAATATCGAACGAACCATTATTATGAGCGTTTTACGTTTTGTTATCTGTCAAGCTACTTAAACACGCTCCATCCAAGGTCAAATTACTTTCCCCACTAGTGGATAAAATGCGTTTTTCCCCGCTTGTTTTAAAGGATAATAGACGGCTTTCCGAGCAAGTGAGGGGAAAAATAAATTGATACGTTACGCCCTATTCGCACTTGTAATTGTAATAATATGTTTATAATGAATAAGTTAAAAATGAAATGTATATAATTAATTAAAATAATGAGCATGGATTATTGTATAATATTTAATTTTAACTATTTAATGTAATTTTTTAATTAGGTTAAGTTAATTATAATAGAAATTCAAACACAATGTTTATTGTTATACTGAATAAAATATATGAAATACAACTCAGAAAATGACAGTCCGTTCGGTACGAGTATTCAATTATAGCAGCAACATCAATCATGTACCCGTAATACGTAGTAGAACTTTGTCAATCCAGCCTACGTAATACGGACGGATATCGGAATGTTCAGTGAGCCGAGCTCCCAGCGCGATTTGCCGGGGCGTCTGACATGCTGTCTGTTTCCCGCCGAGCTGCAAGGAATTACTGAGCTACCGTGTTAAGCTAAAAGGGAGGAAGTATATAGGAGTTTGAATGGCATATGCATATTCTGTAAGTGTGGCAATGCACTTAGAAAGGCCACACGTGTGTCTGTAAAGTAAATCCTACTGTTAGGAGTTCGTGATGTGTATCAGTGTAATTTAAAACTCTTATCGTATTGTAGGTGTGCTAGTGATTATTTGCTACAGATGCCCTTCTGCATTATCGTTATAAACCGAAGTGCTCTAAGGAACAGGTACATTTCACTTTTGGCAATTTATTTATGTGAGATATACAAGAGATATATATGTAAACTAACGAATACCTACTTAATGGTTTTATAATAATATACTTTTAATAATATAACATAACTATCTGTCATAATACCTACATACTTTTTTAAATGTATTTTGATGTGTTTTGTACACTAACTGCGTCACTTTTCAACGTAATACTTACACTTAGTACCTATAAAAATAAGCTGGGGTAGAACTAAAGCTTATTAATATTATTCAATGAATGTAAACAGTAATAAAAAAAGCTGAGATCCAAGAGAATTAAAAGTTGCTGTAAGGAAGGAAGGAATTTTTCAAGTTTCAATCGCGAACTTATTCGTAGAAATGTTATTTAATATTTTAATATAATATTTTATTGGTCAATGCATGCAATAACCAACGTTATCTTAATTATTTATATCTTTTTTGAGTAACATATCTCAAAAGGAAAAGCAAAATACAATACAAGATTGTATTTCATTATGCAATAGGCCCTATTATGTCTTTTATAGGATCACTCTAATTTTATTGCATATTTCCTACAAAATACTAATTAAAAAAATGTAGTAGTAGTAGTAGTAGTAGTAAATCACTTTATTGTACAAAACAAAAATTGTTAACATGAAATTCATATACATTTAGGTACAAAGGCGAGCTTATCCCTATAAGGGATCTCTTCCAAAATGTACCTTTAGGGATAAGGATAAAAGGATATTCCCATTAATTTCACAAGCAGAGTTCCTTCTTTGCATTTTTTTAAAGGAATTCCAAAGAAATGCAGGTAACTTCTCGGCGTTTGTATACTTCTATTTATTCTTATAAACGTAAAAGCTATATGAATGCCAACTTTCGTGCTTTCTGCCGGACGGGAGCATAGTTGAGGCTAAGAAGCCGCAGATTGTTTATTTATGCTTACATAAACGGTAAAATTAAGCAAACCATTCAAAACGAAATTGTCAGAAATACATCAGCCTTACGGGCTTGGTTCTTGGTTCAAAAGATTGTTGTGTCTTGTTTGTTCGTAGCTCTAATTCAAAATCAACCTTAATACACGTTACGCAAGGAATTATTTTAAAAGAAACACAATTTTTTTTTTTAAACAAGGAATTATTTTAAACAAAAGACCGGGAAATAAAGAGCTTAGCTCATGGTTTAAAAAATAATTATAAACGGAACAGGTTAGATGAAGTTTTTTATTCTTCTTTTTTTTGGAAATGTATCAGAGTTTTTAAATGGTGTTTAATATACTTATTACCAAAGTTTGTTCGGTTTTAACTTTCTTTTACTTTCTTTCTATAAGCAAGTATATTGATTCTGTATACTTTAAAGGCGTCTCCTTCAACAACACACTTATTTTCCTTCCTTGTTAAGTCATTTACTATTGTAGCAGTGATTTTTAACACATAATTCATAATTCAAATCCACCTTTCATGTATTTAACAAAATAAACTTTTAACCCTTTACCTACGGGTGTCAACCAGAGTTGCCAGTAAGGCAACACCGTTGCAGTACGGGTGTCAACTATAGTTGATCGAAGCTATGTTCATGTTCAATATTTTTTTAAATCAAAACGAGACCTTGTGTCTTGGTAATAGCGGTCATATTATGCATTGGGATTAATACAGGTGCAAAGAAAAAAATATCATAATGTTTCGGTAGATGGCTCTGACATAAAAATATTTTTTAAATTACCGCTTTTTTGCTGTCAACTGGGGTTGACACCCGTACTGCAGAAGCGCAAATAATTGAACTAAATATGGCGGTCCTAGTGTTGTTTTATATTTCATCGACTTGTTGTAGGAGTGAGACGTGTGGGTGTTTTGAATGTTATTTTTAGTTTTTTGACTTTTTTTTGTCCAAATAGTTACAAAATTGGAATATAATAATTTTTTACTAAAAACATAACTTCCTGGGCTTCTATCCCGTACTTACAAAAATATCGACAGTTGTATCGATATGCGCACATCACTATTTTTCGTCAGTAGCAGAGATTTGTTTCTATGCAACATTTTAAGTGATTGATTTTTTGCAATATTTCAATAATTATCATCATTCAAGTATTTAGTTGTGTTACATATATAATAAACTAATACTTTAAAACTTAATTTTGAGAAATTCGCTAATAGTAACTTAAAATTCTTCAATTTCTTAGTGATTAATATTAAGCGTGAAATAAGAAATATTAGTGAATATAAACACACCAAGTGATTAGTTATTAACTAAACATAATATACTTAATGTGTGTGTGAAATTTCAAGCACGTAGCTGTAGTACTTCAAAAGTTACAAGTAAGTGAAATTATGTCAAACCGCTGACTCTCGCCAATACATGCCCGTATTGAGCGGTGACTGGGTGTTCAAAGTCCCCGTAGGTAAAGGGTTAAATGCACAAATATATAAGTACGAGCAAGATGCTCGGGCAAATCATAAGGAAATGAGATCAAATTGACATCATTTCCTATGTTCGTCATCAATCAACATTTTTTGACATAAGAACAATACAAGACCGATTTTATGTTGTTCTTATGTCAAAAAATGTTGATTGATGAACCAATATAAACTTGGTAGATTTATAAGGGTCGGTTGCACCAAACCGTTTGTCACCGTTAAAACGATCGGTAAATTTTATCGTATGGGAAGTTTCATAGTTGACTGTTGAGTGACGTTGATCAGTCCGCTAAATGTTGGCGCAACTGGCCCTAAGAGGGTTGTACTGAATTGTCAAAATTCTCATCAAAATCCGCGCCACCTGTCATGAATCTACAAGAACCGTCACGTAGCGTTTAGACCTATTTTTGGTGTTTGTCTTATCTTATTGCTAGTAAGGAAAAACTGTATTAATATAAGGCCATAATTTTATAATGTAGGTATCCATCAAAAACAAAAACTTGAGAATAAAGAATATTTATGCCTAAAAAAAACATTTATGATAAAAATGACAATATTCCTAATGGTCCCATCTTAAAGGCCGGCCGAGCACTTGTCTAACAAAGTCTCGGTGTTGCGGGCAATTCGTCTCCTCGTTTGCCTTCTTACATAAAAAAAAACTAACACAGCCAGTACCAAATAACACTAGTTGCCAGAGCTCAACGAGGGTGCGGGGTGTTAGGGTCAGCAACGCGCCTGTAACACCTCTGGAGTTGCAGGCAACCATAGGCTTCGGTGACCGCTTACCATCAGGCGGGCCGTATGCTTGTTTGCCACCGACGTAGTATAAAAAAAAACTCACAGTCCTATATCACCCCAGAAGCGGTCGTGTTGCGACCACGAGCTTCAATAAAATGTGTCGTAATAAAGCACCAGGGAACAATACTAAATGTCTGAGCTGCAATCTTGCGGGTAAAAATAGCAAAACGGGCTATTCAGACTGCGATATGTATGAAGTATTGACCTTTTGTTATTACTGTAGGCTACAATTTGTAACGTGTCTAAGCGTTAACTATTTATAACGCCATGGACATATTTATTAAGTTGCATATTGCACAATATTGTTGATATGGAACATTCGTATCTAGATTTAAAATGCTACAAAGCAACCACAAGAATCTCGTTTGACTTAATAGAGCATCGTGCAAGTAGAGCTGAATGTAAACTACATATGAGTCGCTTAACTTCAAACTCGGGTAAATCCATCTGTCAGATTATGCCATTTTGGTATAAAGAAAAGGTAATAGGGTAGATATTTGCTGAGAGGGTCGAATGGATTTGCCCGAGTTTGAAGTTAAGCGACACATATTTTCATGTAACGTTTCACGAAAGCGTTCCGCTCGAAATACTGTCAATGGGCAGCATGAAAACTGACAGCGATTGAGCGTAAAGGGAGTATTGGTGGAATATTTACTGAAAGCGGTCTTTCTATTATTAGCGAACAAAATATAATAAAACTTGTAAGGTTATACATGTTTAGGTTAGTAGCCATTAAGAAAGCAAAATTGTTACCGTTATCCCGTTTAGTACTCCCACTATCTTTAAATAAATAAATAATAAATAAATAAAATTCGTTTATTTTCAGACAACTCATAGGTCCATAGCATTGTTAGTAAGTTCTTAACTAAAAATTAAAATTAAAATTATTAATACTAAATACTAAAAAACTAAGATACTACAACTAAAATGATTTAAACCCGTTGTTTTGTAGGTTAGGTAGGTAGTTAATACTGCTGTAATAATATTTTAATTATTTGGAAGATCTACATAAGTATATGTAAAAAATATAAATATTAATCCAATAGTCGATACTATACTATATATTAAAATATTTTAATATTAATAATATTTTTTAATATGTATTATATAATACAGAGATTTGAATTAAATTTAAGTGATGATGTATATAATATTGTAATTATGTAAAATATTGTATACCCGAAAAGGGTAGCCGTTGGTACTATGTACTATGTATCATTTTAACATCATGTTTGACACGGTAAACAATAAACTTATTCTTATTCTTGATATCGTTACAAATCAAAATTACAGAAAAAATATAAATAATTTCTATAAAATATTATCTCGTAATGTTTAGAAGTATTCTTGATAAGTTATTTATCAAATTCTAAAACCGGCCAGAAGTTAAATTCACCCTTCATTTTCGGTACAAATGAGTACTTATGTGCTATAATTTTTTCCAGTTCGGATGTCGAAATTGTTTCCAACTGATTCGTTATTGTTTCCAGAGATGTGTTTTATTAGTCAGACACAATTTACAAACATTTCTAAACAATTAGAACCACATCGAATTGCGTCGATGGGGACACCCGACGTGACCGAAGTGTGTGCGCTTGACTCCATATTATCTGCCTAAAGTTGTGTTTCCGTTTCTCAGTCTAAGGTAACCGATATAGCTCTTAGGATTGTACGTTTAAAGTGGCAATGCCATATGGCTCTGCATTTGCCGTCATGCCTATAAGATTTTAGGGAATGAGCTGTTTGGAAATGTACTTAAGGTGCGACATAAAATAGAAGAAATTAAATAAAATGGAACTAAAAAAATTACATACAAAATTGTTGCCATGTTTAAGAATTTTACGTCAAAAATGTGACAGTTACGTAGGAAGTGGCGCCCTCAATAATTTTCTACAATTTCTTGTCGGACTATAAATTGTGTGACTAATCAAAAACATCTCTGGAAACAATAACGGATCAGTTGGAAACAATCGGAACTGCAAAAAATTATCGCACAAAAACAAAAGTACCTAATTACTACCTACTACCTAACTAGTACTACTACTACCTAAGTACCTTTATGGAATAAATGTCTTTCTTCTTCTTCTTAATACTAATTTATCCCGAAGGAGTGAACTTAAACTTTTGACCGGTAGTGTAGTTATACTAAAAAGCATATCATTTTATTATGCCTTGAGTCCCAAAATGCATTTACATACGTACATGTGACATACCACGATCATATTTTCTTAGAAGACATAGTATGTAACTAAATTAAAGAAATTTACACTAAGAATAAATTTAAAAGTGGAAAAATTACTGCCTTGGGTGAGACTTGAACTCACGGCCTCTAGATCGATACTCCAGCGCTCTGCCAACTGAGCCACCAAGACTTCATCCATAGTCAGCAAATCTTCCCACTATAGGGGATGGGTACATATCGTGACTGGTGTTATTCCAATATGACTTGGAAATCCGGTGGCCGTTTCAGAAGTGTAACGCTCTTACGGTAGATGTCGCTAGGGTCCCCTAGAAGGCGAAGATTTGCTGACTATGGATGAGGTCTTCGTGGCTCAGTTGGCAGAGCGCTGGAGTATCGATCCAAAGGCCGCGAGTTCAAGTCTCACCCAAGGCAGTAATTTTTCAATTTTTTAATTTATTCTAAGCTTAATAGCATCGTTTGCAGACGTTTCCGCTTGTTATAAATTAAATTTACACTTACCTTGAAATTTCGCGATTTTGCCGCAAGTTGTATTAAACTGGCACTTACCTGAAACAATAGATTGGGTAAGCATAAGCCAGAAATAGACAGTGAAATGAAACCAGTGAACTTTGAACAATCCTTTCTGTTTCGGTTTCAAACAATTAACAGTGAAAATTATCCGATTGGAAATCCAATCTAATATAGCAAATTTTTGGCACCCCAGTAAGTAGGTAGGTAGTAACGATATAAAGGTAAAAAGTAATATACAAATATATGAATGCGAGTGCTCCTGGGGAGTTTTGTCACCCGATTCTCTGCCTCTGCCTTGCCTTGGCCGGCCGTCGAGAGTGGAGTCGTTAGAGCTATAGTTAAACTTGCATGAAAAATTATCATTTATTCCTTTACACATTTTGCACGCGAAAGGGTTACCCTCTTGTAACAATGAAGCTTAGATAAACAAACACATTGTTGGTAACACAAACAATAATACGTAGATTTAATCTCGAGGTAAGAATTGGGCAGCCTTTAGAACCCGCCTTAAGAATTAAAATTTGAGCCAGAGGGATAATATATTTTTAGTATTTAATATAAAGGAGGAAAAATGGCAATTTATTCCTATTTGAAGATAAAAGTAGCTATGAGAAGGAGGGGTGTGTCGCATCGAACAGATTCATTTAAAGAGAATTCCCAAGAAACGGACATCAAAAGCTCAACTTCCGTTCCTTTACTAAAGGTGAAATATAAAATGGACTATTTACTCCGATGTGCCTTTAACAATCATAGCATTTCACAAAATTCCCTTGTGATGTAACTGCAATGTCTACTGATATTAAAGTTTATCCTACCATAATAAAGGATCGAGTAGGGGTTTAAAAAACTGGAACATAAAAGGACTGATTCTTATTAATTAGCACTTTACGTGCCCGTGTCGAAAATTTTTACAGAACATAGGGCCCCATGTTCTCTAAAACGTTGTACGATACACACGCGAATAGGTAATTTGCAACTCGTGTCGATTTAACTTCGGTCGTGTTTTAATTTATCGCCACGTTGCGAATTTACTACTTTTCGCACTTGCATCGCAATGTAACTATTTCAATTATGGCAATTACAAATACATATTTCGTTGTGTAAGTATTGTATACAATGGAAAATCTTTAGTAGCACAAGTTTGAATATCACTAAATACATAGTTAGTGTGCAATTTAATACAAAAATGTCATAATAATATTTTCAACACACTTGCTCAAAACGACGTTTTTATTCCACCGATTTTTGGCTCATAATCCTAGATATTAAACACGCGTGCTCTTTCAGTGCATTATTCCACTCGTGCTTTTTCATTATATTATCCGACTGAGTTATGAAGGTAACTGATTGCTAATAATATGCATGGAAAGGGAGCCTTCTTTAATTAGCTCCATGCATGAATTTATTTTTGTTTTTGGATTCATAATTTATATCGTTGGAACACCGGAAATGATAAAAATACTTTTGTAAACCTTAACATTATTTTATAAAAAAATATTTAATGTTGAAAATTTTTGAGCGGTTGAAACGCTCATAATTTTTGGCGCGAATTCGACAGAGCGTGATGACGTCACACGTTGGGCGGCCCAACTGACGTTTGCTACTAATGACACTAATCTGTCGAACGCGTGACGTCACGTGGCGTTTCGAGCGTTTCGCTCACTAGCTTTTTGCGGGCAAATTTTTGTACTATTTATTTATAATTTTAAGTAATTAAATGGTAATTTAAAAACGGAAATGCATTTGTAACATGATATAACGGTAACAAACATCCGAATAAAACATATGGATCATGTATAATAAAATAAAAAATATATATATTTCGTTCAAATATAAACTTCATGCATGAGGCTAATTGGTCGGACTGGCGGGCACCGGCGAGCCCGACCGCCTGCGCGGTGCGCGGCCCGGCCGGCCCGCCCGCCGCGCCGCCCGCGGCCGGGGCGCGGGGCGGCCGGCTGTATGACAGATGCAACACACAATACTAACTGTTTTAACTATTAAAATTTGATTAATATGAGTTTCTTTTTTTTTCTCGCAAGTGTGTTGAAAAAAGTCGTATGAAACGCGTGTGCATTGGTCATTACACACATCGGCTTTCTTATTGCGCGCTCGCTTACAGCTCGCGCGCACATTATCGCCTCGTATGTAATTACCAACTTAGCACACTTGTATCATAATGTACTATTGCATATGGCATTGAGATAACGTAGATAAATATCTACTAATGAGATGTCAATAGTTTCGTATGAACATGAGTTAGGTCTAGGTACGAGTAGGTACATCATTAAATATGTTTGTCGAACTTAAGCCAACCAAAAAAGGTTCCTATGTACCAACAGGGAAATTTGTGGTAAGGTTTAAGAGGACTAAAGGGCTATTTGTCTAAAGTGCGTGATATGGGAATTATAAGCGATGACAATGCGCGTGGGAAACATGTACTTAACCTTTGGGACGAAATCTTCATGTCTACCGTTAGATAAATAAGGTCGGGTTACTTTAACCCAATATTTAAAGGGTAACTTTGAACTATATAAGTATGAAAACCACAATATTGTCTTCGGTTACCGCGATAGTTACTCATGAAATAAAACTATGAAAACGGATTATATCGCGTATATTGCGTGTGTTTATTTTTGTATGTGGGTATTTTTGCACTTTATAGTTTTTCCTCATTCACCCGTTGACCACGAACGCTGTAAAGGGTTCGAAACGTCGGCATGTATAATAAATTCAATATACGCGATATAATCCGTTTTCATAGTTTTATTTTATGAAAACCACATTTGGGTGTGATACAAAAATAAATGTTAATTGTCAGCTAAAACCAATCCCGATGACAATATGTCATAATTTCAATGCAATATTAAAACCTGCATCGAGTTAAGCCCAATAGCCAAAGTTACCATCCAGGGCTAGATGCAAATGTTTATTTCCCAGAATATGGTACAAAGATGGTCAAATTACAATAAGTGCGTCATATTCTGCCTCTATCGGCGTAGAAATATTAAATAACCCGACCTTAAGTATTATTATTATTATGGCTCTCGTGAGATTCGTGAGTAGCAGTACCGTGATATATTTTTACACAAGTCGCTCAAGATTAGTTAAATTTGCAACCTGCATACTTAAAGCTAAACACTATATTTTTGTACATCTACACCTAGTATATAAACATTACCCGGAGGTGTGCATTTAATAATTTATTTACGAATACGGTAATTGTAGTCGACATAATAGTTAAAGCAGTAGGTACCAATAACAACATGCAATAAAATTTGGTTATGATTATTATCATTGGTTATTCACTTCTGAGGCTCTCGAATATTCTTTAGGAATGCGGAACGGCTATGGACTTTGCAGTACAACATTTGACTAGGTATTTAAAGTAAAAGACGTAGCGATTATTATGATAAAACATTAAATGAGACATGAAATAAAACTATGAAAACGGATTATATCGCGTATATTGAACTATCGCGGTAACCGAAGACAATATTATTAAATGAGACAGTTAAGTATTTTGTTGAAGTAGCCAGATTTGTTTGTTTCCGTAGGGGTTTATCTCAAAACGCTGCCTCTTAATCGAGTAATCTTTTTTGTTTACTTGTGATATTTTTCCTTGTAACTTCGTTATAATGTATTGTATATGCAAACTACTATGGTGAAATGGGCAGAGACGAAAAAAAAGTTTGACGATACGTTAAATAAGCGTTTTATACTTTTGTGTAAATACAACACTAGCCATTGTAACTGGAAGTATAGTTTTCACATGTACAAATATACTCATAATCTCAAATTATTTCGGTTTACGACGTCTCGAGCGAGTACGAGAACATCGGGTCATTAGGCCCCATAAGCAACTAGCTAAAGTCTGGTTACTCTGTTCAGTGTATAACCTTGTGCACGCGACCTCACCAAGGAAAACAATTTTGATCAATATAAACCATGACCTTGCTTATGGAACTAGATAGTTTTCGAAATTTTGGTATGATTTTGATGAATTAGCTAAATTAAATGTCACAGATATCAATTTTAGTTTGTGTACTTAGTTCTAATACTTAAGAAAATGAGATCAAAATCATTTTTATTTAAACTCTTTGAAATAACTCACTAGGAGTTAAAGTGAAAAGGCTAACATTAATTTGGCGGAAAGTTAGTTTGACTCGGCCTTTCCAATTAGGTAAGTTGGTATAGCCCCAATACTTACAAAGTCCCGGGGGTGCAGCACATCATTTTGGCTCAAGTCCAAATATCTCAAAATTCTATTCAGTTAACGGTTAGCTTTATCGAGTTTGCACTTACAGATGTGTATTTTAGAATAAAGTTGACTCGGTTCAATGAAATATCGTCTCGCCGTGGATGCCGTTTCATCATACTAAGGCCTGATTTACACATTGATTAGTATTTAGTGCGAATTCATACATTTGCTACTTGCGTTTAGTGACAAATGTTTCATACATTACCTACATACTCGCACTTAACACTAATTAATGTGTAAATCGGGAACTAAACAGAATTTTCATAATTGTTGCTACTTTTCAAATAATGCTAAATTGCTAATGCTGTAATTATTGTCTCAAACCTCTAATACGTACACATTTTTCCATATTCAATACTCGAAGGAATATAACGAGTTAAATACACTAGATGCTCATAATACCTACAGCTTCGTCAAAATTATCGAAACTGATTTACTAATTTGTTTCATGATTTTACAATTAGGTATTTGTAGTAATGAACACTTATTCTCCTGTCTTGTACCATGCAACAATCCAAACATGCGACACATCTCGCGCGGGCTATATCCGTAAGGGCACGCTGCCAACACCCGGGAGATCGCAAGAGATCGCACGACACCTGAAAAACATTTAAAAAGTTTCGTGCCGTGACTCAGGGACGCGACATTTCCACGTCACTACAATAGAAGTTCGGAAACTGGGGACACAAATAATAACAGGGAAATGTATGATTCATACCCACGTGTCGAAGTAGAAACGTGTAGTTGAACTACGAGTGCTTGGGGCAGTGGGGCTACGAATATTATGCCATAGCTCTCAGTAAATTTCATGTTGCGGAAGGTTTGAACAACGTGACATCTGGGTAAATTCCAAGATTAAGGATTTTTGACAAATTATTTCACGAAGTTTAAACGAAATTTTAAACAGTCAATTGACTTTTTCGGAAACTGATTGATGGAAAAAATATATATAAATATAAAGGTCTGAAAAATCGTATATGTAAATTGTTATTATGTGAAAAAAGTATTAAATGTGCATGTAGGTTTCTTTAAAAGCTAAAACAAAAACAGAACATCTGTATCATGCCACGGTCGTGAGTGACCTATATATAATATTTTAGTAACATTCCTTTGTATTGTGCTGTAGTGTTTTATATATAGATTCACGGCGAACTATCAAAAATAACTTAAGTGTAGACAAAATGCAAATCTTTTTTAATGCGACATTACGCGTGTATGCAAAATGAAAATCGTTTACTCAGAAACTCAACTTTTAAAAAATCAGGCAAGTGCGAGTCGGACTCGTCCACCGAGGGTTCTGTACTTTTTAGTGTTTGTTGTTATAGCGGCAACAAAAATACATCATCTGTGAAAATTTCAAATGTCTGGCTATCACGGTTCATAAGATACAGCCTGTTGACAGACAGACAGACGGACACAGACGGACAGCGGAGTCTTAGTAATAGGGTCCCGTAGAATTATAGAATCAAAAGCTTGTGGTTGCAGCATGTTTAAAAAGATATAAGTTTATCAATGTTCCCGGAGGTCCGCAAGTCAGTGAAACTAAAAATGTGGGAGTTCCTGATATTAATTAGTGGCTAAAATAGTTACCCATCCATTAATTTGGGCTGCCTGTTTAGTAGTTTGTTTATATTTATACAAGGGCTGATAGCAAATGTTCGAATACTTACTAATAACAGTATAGGTATTCAGCAGATATTGATTATTTTATTTATTATTAAATGTTTGGGTTCAAGCAAACATGAATTCATATAATTTGATCTGAATTTGATATTTAAAGTTCCTACAAATTTTTTAAAGAGAGACTTAAATCAATCTAGGCAAGATTAACCGTAAAGAAATAAAGTTTAAAGCGATCTAAAACAACAAAGTAACAGTACTCAAAAAGTATTTTCCGGTATCCAGAGTCATTAGTCTGCGTCAGGCAGGTTTTTGATTAAACGTTTTTAGGGTTCAACACTATAACTGTCCAACGGAATCCTAGCCCAATTAGGTATATCTGGGGGCACGGCAGTGCCCCCGCCAAGTCGAGCAAAACAAAGAGGCACGGCCGTACCATCCTTTTCTCGAAGCCATTCAGGCCATTGTCGACATCCTGTAATTTTGTGCTGGCTTAAGCTAGAGCCCTGAATTTTCAGTGACATATAGGGCATGATATGGCTTACATATATTCCCAAGAACATTCAATTTGAACTTGTAGTTTAAGAGTTATTGCACGTCAAATTTCCTTACTTTTGTCACTAACACTCGCCGATCATCATAATTCTAAGGTACTTCTAGTAAACCAACAAGCTTCAAATTTTAAACATAAGTAGTTTTTAGCTTAACAAGCCATAAAAAAACCTAAAAATATTGCAATATCAGTCACGCTTTAAAGATTTATGAACTGCATAAGTAAGTTTCTAGTCCCATATGAATATATGCTATTACAAAGTTACTTTTGCTGTTCCAACAAATAGTAGGTAAAGTAAAGGTCTAAGATGTACGATGTGAGTAGGTATAAAGATGTGTACAGTATGAGTATGGTATGGCTATGAGTATGGTAAGGATATTAATATGGTATAGGTTCATACCATACATATGGCATTCATGTGCGGGTATGGTGTGGGATGGGGACTTGGGTATGAGTATTGGATGAATACAAGTATAGATTGGTACGGCCATGAGTATTGTACAGGTATGAGTACGAGTATAGTGTGGGACGGGTGGGGACTTGGCAATCGCACATAATGCTTTACTCGTACCGTACTCCTAAATATGTGTAATGCTCAAGCTGCATATGATTAACACTAGCGTTATGTTCAATTAGAATTATTTTTAATAGTTGACGATGAGTATGCATGTAATATTGCTATGCCCCCAAGGGGTCCATGTGGAACTACCAAGAATTTGTAATACCTATAAAACCATGGTTGCAATAAATAAATATGAAATATGATCCTTACGTCATTGTGCAGCCGTGCGATGGCCAAGTCATTATACGTATTAAAAATTAAAGATATCTAATATTCATGCGGTTTTAACACCCCCTGGCACTGACTAAAATAACCGACTTGGTATCACATTACATCTCTAAACTTTTTTGTAGTAGAAGTTTTGCGTTGCGAGACTGGCACCTTTTTACATGTAATGTTTTTGATGAGATATTAAATATATTAAAACGCGCTCGACATGATTCGCTGCATAATAATGTCGCTTGACAAGAATGTCGAAAACGAGGGTAGTTTCTCGCCTCTTCTGCTGCCGCCGTCGCCCGCGCCGAGCAATGGGGTCGCGGATAGCTGCAGCCAGCAGTCTTCATCGGTCCGCCAACGCGTGATCCCGTCTCGTTATGAAGCGAAACATGTCACGCAATCTTCGACTTAAAATACGTGAGTGACCCGTTTTAATATATTGAATATGTCTGTGTTTCATGTAAGTTTTGTTATTCAAATATTAGGTATATGGTTTTAGATGGTTTTTTTAAACAAAATTAGTCGATAAACTAGATTACTTTACTCTTAATATTTATTTTACTTCGTTGCCTTTTCTCTCAAAATTTGAACTACATAAATTATATAGGTAATTATTTTGTATTAATTTTGTATACAGGGTACAGGCCACGTCTGTCGCAGGCCAGATGACTACGTAGGAAACATATGCCTTAACCTAGCCCTTGACGGCCCCCGAAAGCGATGGCTCGATGTCGTGAAAGCCGATATGGGCTCACACGAGAGGACGCCCAGGATCGCGCAAAGTGGAAAAAGGCTAGTAGTAGGAAAGCGGACCCTGGCAAAGGCCGGGATAACGCTAGGTAGAAGAAGAGAGGGTACAGGGTGGAAAAAAACATATGGCCGTGGATCCCTCCAGGGAAACACGTGACGTCACGTTCGTGGTCACAGGCAGGCAAGAATATTATTAGACAAGCTAAAATTGGAAAAAAAGAATGAAAAATCTTTGAATGCAGTTTAGTTTCTTTTTAATAAAAAAATAATGTTTGCTTTAAGTAAAATGAGCTAGCTAAGGTTTTAAGGCACTTTACCTCCAGGGCCCATAATTTTTTTCCACCGTGTATATCTTAAGTCGTGAAAATTAATGTACCGTAAATAATTAGCAATTAAGATTGAATAAAATGCTGAATAATTATCGCAAGAGCAAAGTTCAAGTGAACATTCTGAAATTTATGATTGTATAAAATATGGATATTAATTTCAGCAGTCTGTTGTTGTTGATTTGGAATTTTCTCTAAACTAATTGCTAATAACTACGGTTCGCTTGGCACGATTAATGATAAAGCCGCGTTCTCGTATGCGAACATTCTATATTTTCTACCAGCTTCTGCCCGCGGCTTCGTCTGCGTAGAAGCCACTAAAAGCCCTATTGTCACCCCTTCGGGTTCAATTTCTAAAAGTATTTTTCCCCTCACTAGCTCCTTTAAAACAAGCGGGGAAAAACGCATTTTATCCACTAGTCGGGAAAGTAATTTGTAGTAATTTGTATTTGTAATTTGTACCTTGGATGGAGCGTGTTTAAGTAGCTTGACAGATAACAAAACGTAAAACGCTCATAATAATGATTCGTTTGATATTAATTATCATTAAACAAATGGTTTGAGAATCTAATAAAAAATACCAAATTTACCTTTATTTAATGATTGTATTGTAACCTTAAAGTTCCATAAGAAACGTTTGCTTTTAATAATGATGTTAAATATAATTTTGAACGCACAAGTTGAGTCGATGCAATTTCAAAACGCATCATTGACATGTCATACGTTAGAAATGTCAACATTGTCAACAAAATTTTTACTTAAAAACTTCTTACGTAAAAATACAGTATTTCCAGAGTTTTTTGTTATAATATCGTAAAAAATGAGTGATTTCAGTGATGAAGATGATCTAACGCCTGTGGATGTTGCACTTTCCTCGCTATAGTGAGGTGAAAAGTTTTGTGTTACACACGGGTGCAAATGTATTTAACTTCTCGTGTGTTGAAACACTTGCTACGCTCAGGATTCTATTTTAGAACCACTCGCTTCGCTCGTGGTTCAACTATAGAATCCTTTCGCTTGCTCGTGTTTCAATTCCACACTCGCGGGTAAAATACAACTTTGCACCCTTGTATAACAAATAACTATTCTCAGTTGAGCTCTACTACGAGACACTTAAAAAATATAAGTAACGGCTCGATTCGAACAATGCTTATAATGCTTATATGGTGACATTACTTTAACTAAAAAACGTCACTTCACTGAACGATTGGTAATCGTACCGGATTCGAACAATACTTAAGTTAATGAGTAAATATAAGTTATATTAAGTTTTAAGTATTGTTCGAATCCAACCGTAGGTATGTTTCAAACTTCCAGGTCCTAATGTTTTCAATGGTTTTATTTGTGCGTTATCAATAGGCTTAATGACATTTTTTTATTAAAAGTATTAATCGATCAGGTCCTTACGAGCGAGCTAAACTCCGTCTCCCATAGAGATAACTAATTACGATGCATTTAGGATTTTTTGTTAATAATGAAAAGGGTAAAAACAGGTAATGAGACAAACGATAGTAAGGACAGCTTATTAGTTGTTGTTATTTAGGCTAAGCTTAGCCTGCCCATAAAGATCACCAATTAGGATGCATTTTGGATTCCTTATCTTAGTTTACTAATCCGACCGTCACAAAGACAATGGACGGCAATAAACTTTACCTGAGCTAACCTTTTTTTTTCAACACCCTAATTTTTAAGTGCTATGCTATTGGTCATCACTTTTATGATATCGCCTGACCGTCTGCAAGACGTTTAAACGATTTTTGCCCTTAAGGTGATTCACAGGGAATGTTCCCGATGGTACAAAAACGGTCTAGTCACAAGTAGCAGCTGCTTAAAAATCTAATATTATTTTAAACAAATACTGTTTGTATACTGTTTATAAAATGATAGCGCCGTAACTGTTGGCTAGACTTCGCCGTGCAAGTAAAAAAAATGCGCTTCCTCCTCAGATCATATAAAAAAACAAATCCTGATCAAATTCAGAACCAGTTATTATAATCAGAATGAGCCTCCTGTTGGCAGAAGTAACTTCAAATGCAAGGGATTTAGAAATTAAGTACTAAAAATAAAACGACACGATGGGAAAACACTAATAATTACAAATGCTTATTTCACATAATTTTATAGCAGATTTTTTTAAAGCAAAGTGCGTGTGTATTTGACAATTGAAGTAGATGTTGCTGTACGGTGGCATAGGTATTTTCCAGCGCCATAAAATAAACATCACCTGTCAAATTCGAAGCAGTTTCTTGTACATTACGATATCTCTGTAATGTCAATTAATTAAATGTTATTTTATTTACTAACTCCATCTATATGTACTTGAATTATGGTTTTTATTTCTTAGCCACTATAATGCTGTAAATCAATAGAAAACTAAATTAACAACAGCGTCCCCTAGCGGTGCACCACGAACTTGCCTTGTTTCGGAGCCGACTACAGTCCACCCGCGCCGCCTCCGGACGGCGCGCATTTCAGCTGTAACTACTCGATCTCGCGTTTTCCGAGGGCGGGTGGCGCCGGTCGTCGTCTCAGCAGCGCCCTCTTCGGTTTCAGCGATTGGAAACATGGTGCCGGATTATATTAGAAAGTTGTTTCCAGAAAAATGTAGATGACACTGTTTTATCACATTTTTGTTTTTTTTAGGAACCTTTATCTATTTTTTTTTGTTGTTATAACATAATAAAGTAGCAATAACGATGACAAAAAGCTAATAATGAGATAAAAACAATTTAAGATTAAAAAATAATAATATTGTTAGTTTAAGCAAGAATCTAGCCAGATAAATACTGCCATTCGCAAACTTATTCTATTTTATATACGTTTAAATTAACAAATGCAAACTACGGTATTTTTTTCTTAAATATGTAGCTGCATATGAATATCGCACCATCTAATCGTGTTTGAAACTAGTAGCTTCTCAAATGGTTATTTAGGCCTATCGGTATAGGCACTCGACTGATTCGACTGAGTTCACGATTGATCAATAATGATTGTATGTGATTGGGACATATTAATAGGAGTATGACTATTCCCTAAACCAATTTATTACCTCGCTAACAATATTGTTTACGATCGAGCCTTGGGAATACTTGACATCGACTTAACCGAGCACCGAGCCATTAGTACCTTAGTCAGCCACGATTAATGAAGTGAGAGTATATGTTATACTTTTTACTTTTTTAGGGTTCCGTACCCAAAGGATAAAAATGGGACCCTATTACTAAGACTCCGCTGTCCGTCTGTCTGTCTGACCGTTTGTCCGTCTGTCCGTCTGTCTGTCACCAGGCTGTATCTCATGAACCGTGATAGCTAGACAGTTGAAATTTTCACAAATGATGTATTTCTGTTGCCGCTATAACAACAAATATTAAAAAGTAAGGAACCCTCGGTGCGCGAGTCCGACTCGCACTTGGCCGGTTTTTTCACTATTTGTCGGAGTAGCCGAATTAGGTGACAGCTAGTCATCGTTGTACTATTTTCACGATTTGTTTCCACCAGTAAGGAATATTACGCGAAACTTTGCGTAGGTGGCGCGACTACCACAATCTGTGGGTCTATCGCGAAACAAGAAAATAGAAGTTTCGTTATCTAACATCTCTGTCCCTCTCGCATATTCGAGCGATGGAAAGGCAGAAATTTCGGATTAGCGTTTCCCGGTTGGTCCTCTGTAAACAAACTGCCTTGATCCATCAATGTCATATTTTATTATCTCTGAAAACTTGTTAAAAACCTGTTAAAGGTACAGTATGTATAAGTTACTCCATGGTTTACTAAAAAGGCTAGTGCTGCACTCTGGTGGCAGAACATTGCAGTAATATCCCCTATTATTTTATAGCAATTTGGTGGGGTAGATTCCTTGCATTCGTATACATGTTTCTCAGTTATGTATTATTTTTGTTATTATAAAAATATAGCTATCACTAAAACACCGTGAAATATTGTGAAATTAAAATTTAGACGTTGACGAATGATGATATATGAAGCCAATTGAGCATAAAAAATTTGGTGTCTTTTTTTAATAATTATTCAGATTTCCAGGTATGTGCATGCAGAACATTACACTCATATTGCTGAATGTATAAATATATATAAAAGGAATATTTCTAAAAGTCGTTAGATATGCATGAAGAGCATTTGGATTTACACAGGCGCAGTCAACCAATACGAACTGAATTCGTTTCGCAAGAAACATACCTATAGACAGCTTTAGACGAATTTTAGCTTGAATTATCTTGTTTTAAATATACACGGTGTTTCATGACCCACTGAAAACCTAAAAACAGTTTGTTCAGAATCGATAGGAGAATCGATTGCGCTATATTTTAATGGGGGTAATTTTTTTATTTTGTTTTTATTACTTTTACATGCTCAGTCTACAAGTTTGTAATGCAACATTATCAATAACTAGCATTTGACACGTTATTTGTCAATGAGCAACACCCTTAACTGGCCGTTGGTAAACCTTATCTCGTTGCAGTGAGGTATGCAAATGGTCAGTTAACAGTGTTTACGATGGTAACTAGCAATTGTTTGATGTCACTAAAACGACGAAGTATTTTGTGTAGAATTACCAGTTGAATAGAATTGTTAAGAAAACTAAACAACGAATATTTTTTTAAATATTTATCGGATTAAGAGGCCGGTGTCGAAAAGTCGCAAAAATGTAAAATTGATAGATTTAGTCTGTGAAATTGTAGACCTTTTGTTACCTAATTGAAATAACAAGAACTGGTTTCTATTAGCACGTCTTCTTATCTTGCCTTTTATTAGATCAATTTTTTGAAAACAGACTCACTAAATTAGTAATGTTTTTTTTTTTGATGGACGTTTAGGTAAACGCGCGTAAAGCACAGATTTTGTCGCTCTTATTTGTAAATTTTGTAAAGTTTGCACTACTAAAAATGGTAAATTTGTATTACACATATTCTGTACTTGACCTTTATCAGATTACATTTTTGTTATATGACTTAAGAGTTCGAGGAAATGAAAGTTAAACGAATTCAATTTTCTCCAGAAATGACCTCAAAACAAGTGACAATTTCTCAAAAAATCTACATATATTCGACGTAATTTTGATACTTAAACAATCTACAACATTTGCTGAAACTATTCTTATACATCAATTTGTATAATTTACCACCATCATTTTTTGATGAATTTTTAAAAACTGCCCCTTCACTTCATACATTACCGGTGACGCACGCTCGCGACCTCATTATTAAAAGGCAAGATGAGAAGACGTGCTAATAGAAACCAATACTTATTATTTAGATATTACGTAACAAAAAGTGTATAATTTCAATGATTAAATCTATCAATTTTACATTTTTGCTCCAAAATCGACACCGGCCTCTTAAAGAATAAATACTCAAGATGAGTTTAAAATAAAAAAATCTGTTGGGGTGTCTCAGCTAGGTTTTCACTGGCTCAACACCGTGTATACAACCAGAAACAGTCCATCATCACAATGTAAAAAACCGGCCAAGTGAGAGTCGGACTCGCGTTCCGAGGGTTCCGTACATTACACAATTTAAACAATGTATTTTTTATGTAAAACGTGAGTTGGGTCGGATCAAAAACTAAGTAATTAAGTCCGACTCACGCTTGACTGCACATTTCTAATAGGTTTTTCTGTGATCTATAGGTAAAGATCTATTTTGTGTATTTTTTTTCAAAATTTTAGACCCAGTAGTTTCGGAGATAAAGGGGGGGAATGGTAATTTTTTGCCTATTTTCTTGAATAACTTCTAAACTGTTTATCCTAAAATTCTAAAACTTTATTTTTTAATTTTCTCATTTACCCCCCAAAAGTGGCCCCCGTGTTTAAAATTCATTTGTTCACGTTATATATTCGTCTTTGGGTCACAAACTTACATATGTATACCAAATTTCAACTTAATTGGTCCAGTAGTTTCGGAGCAAATAGGCTGTGACTGACGGACAGAAAGACAGACAGACAGACAGACGCACGAGTGACCCTATAAGGGTTCCGTTTTTTCCTTTTGAGGTACGGAACCCTAAAAATAATTAATACCGCCTCTGAGCGTAAGCAGGCAACTTTATGTATTATGCTAAATTCACAGGATGGTTGTAGAACAAACATTTCTAGTTCCACTTTATTTAATGTCTACTCTTTATTATCAGACTGTAGTCAGAAAAACTATTGCAAATTTATAATGCCTACTACTAACGATATGAAGTGATTCTAAACCAAGAACTTACGATGGAGTAGAGAAGATCTTGATTACAAGTTTCTAACGTGATCCACTTAAATTAGATTTATATACATAATAAAATAGAAAATCCCATTAGAAATTACGAAGGGGATACATTGTTTTCGATTTCAGCAGGTTTGTATATTAGAGAAATTACTAATCTGGATTCAGGCCTACGACTAATAAAATTATTATTTTTTCTATCTGGATAAATGGCTGCTAATCTATGTAAGTAAATAAATAGAAAAATGAATCTCACAATCCTACTGTGGCGAATCCCTCGTATATTTACAAGCTTTGGGAGGTTCTGATAAAAAGTGATTTGGGTGAATGGTTTTAATGGTTATTTCGTTTTAATGAAATTAACATATTAACACCATTTTTGACTAATCTCTTACAAGAGACAGCTCTCTAGAGCAGACGACATACCACCTAACACCTTAACATCTTCACCACACACCTTCACACACCTTCCAACACCTAATAACACCTAACTATGGATATAGGTTCCTTTCCAACTACTATCGCAGTGAATCTGATATGAATTCTCAGCAACGTGAATAGCAATGTTGTCTATTTACCATCAAGCAGGGAACGGGCTCGGTTGCTATAAATCTATATGGTATACAAAAGCACATATGATGGGGCATTTTCTATGAAAAGGGACCTTATTGTCGATGGCGCTTACGCCGCACAGCGTCGCGCGGCATTGTATTTATATCGGAGCATCGTTTATAATGAAGTAAGCGCCATCGACAATAAGGTCCCTTTTTATAGAAAATACCACATATTATATTTAAAACAATCAAATTAACGTACTGCGTAGGTACTCCTCATACGCTGCATAATAATGTTGCAACAGCATGCTGACTACCATTATTCGTGGCATTTATTATTTATGTCATAAAAGATACTTATGTCTTCTTCTTTAACACGTTGTACGAACATTAAAAAAAAATTACAAAAACGTGCATGATTATTAATATAATAGAGTCGCATTCAACAAGCGAATTAAATATATCCTGTTGATTGCTACATACCCAGGTTACTATTAAGTGATATTTATAGTTTATTCGTTAATAATGGGCTCAGAAAATGAGGTCAAGTCTCGAGGTTGGCAAAAAACTCAGATTTTCCTACAAAAATGATATTAGTAAGAGTTGGTCTAATGATATTAATGAAGGATTGATTGATTACAAACTGATACGGAGTCTGTGCCGATGATTAATAACTTTACCCTAAAAACTAGCTCATCAAGCACTAGTTGTCAACAAGACAAATGAGTCGAAAAATATATTTTCAAATAGTTCGCAAGTTTCTTGTTGGAGCATTTTTTTCTCGTTAGGGACGAAATAAGATGTGGAAATTTTTACAAACTTTTCCGTCAGCTTTGCAAAAGTTAAATTAAATATTTTTCGCACTTCTTTAGGTCCTTAACTTAAAAACGATTTATCAAAATTTCAGCATAATTATTTTGTTGCTTTTTATACTGTAGCTTGTAGGCACAAACCAATATAGATAGATAGATAGATAGATAGATTTATTTATTGGTATTGATTATACATTGTCAACATATATTTAGGTACGTATATTTACTATAAATAAGCTACAATTTTCTAAGTATTAGGTCACTGATAGTGTTTTAAATTATAGTATGGATTGTAACACTGAAATTAAAACTATAATTTTATTAATATTAGAAACGTTTCTATTCTACAAAGTGGATAGGTTTTGCTAGTCTCGTGACTATCAGTACATGAGTATGCGATAGGTACTACGAGTACGTCAAGTTAAGAAAGAGAGATCCACATCGAACAAGCACCAACTTCTTTTGAAATAGGTGAAGTAAATTGTACCACGTTAAACACAATTTTAGTATTTTCACCACCAGTCTCATTTCTCTATTTCCAAATAAACAATATTAATAGCAACCTCATTGAACTTCATACTTTTGTCACCCTTTCTTGCTACTTTATTATCTAACTAAAAATAACAACTAAAACGCACTCCCGTTTCAACAACGTTTCATTGCCAGATTTCTAATCCATATTTGTGTGATTCACTTTTTATCGTTCACATTTAATTTAAAAACTGACGCACAATTTTTAATTCATTGAAAACACAACACATGATCACTCCACTCGTGATAATAGCGACTCAAGTACACTTTCTCGATATTTTAATATGAATCGACGTTTATATCGGTCGCATCGTCGCGTGGACTGCGTCCGAGTGTTGGCGCGTAAACCACCTAGCGCCGGAACATATTCTAAATCGTCGTCGTGGATACGATGACAACTGGATATGTACATTTTTATGAATACACCTTGTCATGAAAAAATATTGACTAAGATATCTCACTGTCTGCCAGTGACGGGAGTGACTCAATAACAGAACGACGAAAATACATATTTATTTATAAATCGGTCGGCTCAAACAATAAACAACTGAAACGGAACTATACCTTTACCTTAGCTGAAGTCTCGGGAATATACTAATGGGTAGTGAAAATATTTAGATCAGTACGGTTTCACTCACTATTATTTTTAGTCGCTTTTAAAATAATAGTGAGTGAAACCGTACTGATCTAAATATTTTGAAATATGTCTAACGATAGTTTAATTTCGATTATTGCAAACCTTTACGGTGGGGTAGTGAAAACTTTATGGCTGAGCACGTATTTGTCAGCCTGAATCCTTCTTTAGTTCAAGTTCTATTAAGTAAACAAGCCTATTTATAAATTAAGCATTATTCAGTTGTATGTCATGGTTGGATCAAGAAATCTACTCACGAACTGCAAGTATAATGATGCCCTAATTATAAATATAATTTAATTGTTACAAGTCGAATCAAAAAGTACTGCGCAAGGTATTCTTTTGTAGCTGTTAACCTTAAAGGGATATTAATTAATTACATTCTTACAGACACTTTTCTTATTATTTTAAAGACGTGCTCTAATTTAACATAATAATGCCTATTGCCTACAAGAAAGTTTACACTAGCATTGGATAATACGTCACACAAGTAATACAATAATACGATACAGACGTAACGTAAGCGACACTACAAAAAATTTCAGGACCAATCTGTATTATCAAAAGTTATGTATTTGAAATGTAAATTCACCTATGCTTGCTTGCTCTTTAGTCATTGGGCATAATCTGGCTTACAATAATTATTTTTTTAAGATTTTAAAACATTTCCTGCAGCGTTGATACTCGCATAACCCGGTCTCGTACACACTGTTATTAAATGAATTTGAAATAAAGACTGAAAATTGTAGTCGACAAAGTATAAAATACAAGATAAATAAATATATTTACCTAAATAAAGTTAAGCAAGTTTCTTGAGCAATTTCTAGGGGTTCAAAATATACTTACGAAAAAGTACCACATGACATTAGTAGTTCTACGCTTTAATGTAATAATAATTAATATCGGAGTGTTTACGTTCAAGACGGGAATAGATTGTGGCAGAGTTTCAAATATGTCGCTCTGTCCCAAAGCGCGCAAGGGACATTCGTGTCAAATTATTCGCACCTGCATTCAGAGAAGCTTTACGAGTAACTAATTGTGATTAGATAAAAGAAAAAATAAAAGAGTGGCTATTGTGACAATTGCTAATCAAACACGGAAGGAGATATACGAGTAGATATAGGTAATCACTGCTCTAGCTATTTTTAAATTGTCGTACTACGTAATATTAAAACTTGTGTTAGAGATTATACATTATAAAAACTCTACGAGCTTAATATTATACGTTATGAGTATGGTATGAATATGGTAGCCATTCTGAATAAGAAGGCATTATTCGCAAAAATATTGTCCCAATGCATTTAAAATTAAACAAACATAAAAACTTTAGCCGTTATGATTAACACGGACTTGAAACTAAAAAAAAAATTGGCTAACGCCATAGTAAAAGTAATTCAGCTATGACGCTGTCATCTATGAACAAAAATATGACAGTTCCGAACAACTGACAGGCCAATATCGTCCGGCGGACAGGTAATGGGTGGGGCCATTCAGAATCACCTAAAAAATATAAATGAATATGGATATGAATACTGTTTGTTTTTTCTTTAGGTATTGCTTTAGTGAAGGGCATGATATTTTCACGAGCGCAATTAACATTATAGAGCTGGGATACTCGTAGCAATCTAGTCGTTACCGAGCTCGGGAGAGTAGAGTTCTCAAGTGAGACAGTATAACTGTGATCTGTGATTACGCCTACTCTTGCTGGATCTCAAGTTCACATTATGTTGGGCCAACTGAACTCAATCGCGCAACTATTAAGAGGAATAGAATGGTGGCCTGGAGAGTTAAACACTTTGTCGACACAGGAATAAAGCCGTTACACAGGACTAAACTCGGCCTGCGTACTGCGTATAATTAATCGAATTAAAAATTAAAACGGGAAGTGTAGTCAAACAATATACCTTTCATGTATAGGTACGCCAGTTCCGTTGCTCACTTCGTCGGAAACAAGGTAAAGAACGAAATAATCGAATCGTAAATTTACAGCTGTCAAACTACCATACTACCATACTAAGTTGAGTTTCACAACGTCACTTTCCCTCCAGGGTCCACAATTTTTTTCCAGCCTATATACATGGACCCTGAAAAGGGTGTAGCACAATAGGACGTTTACAATATCACAAGTTCACTTATTAGATATTAATATGACTTACACTTAGGTACTAATCTACTACACAAACACCGGTCCTATGACAAGTCTTTTACCGTGTACGCTGTCAAATTATGGAATTCCTTGCCGTCTTCTCTTCGAAAGTGTCAGTCGGTAAGGCGAACTTAAAAAAGCTATGGCTTTCGGACGGAACTTCGGAACTAAAAGATGTGTGCGGTTAGGTAGTTTATCATATGTATTATATCGTATAGAACGTATTATATATTATGTATTATATATTATAACTATACATGACTGTTAATATATTTGTTTTATTTTACATAAAGGAACAGGTTTTATTTTACATTTAGGAAACTAAATATTTTCTTTTATGCCGTTTAGTACAGCTTTGATGTCTACCGTTCACCAACTCTCCCTCAATTGCTTACTTACGTTACTTTCGCATTTATAATTTTCCAGCTTATACTTATTTTAGAAAAATATTTTCTTGGAATTTAGATCATTCTTTAAATGTTCAAAACTTGGTTTGAATTGGTACTTGTACAAGTACACAGGAACTTACGAGGTAAAATTTATACATATATTTAAGTAGGTACCTTGGAAATAAAATACACAATAAACGTAGACTGTAACCCCCTTATTCATAAAACTTTATGGGCCTGATTTAGTTAAATTATATTTTATCCCTTTCTTACAAATACGTAAGTCAAAATGTCAGATAAAGACAAACGATTCATAGCTAATAACGTCATTAAGTATTTAATATTTATTTATACACAGTAAACAAAGTTATTTAACGACTAATTCGCTTTACGTTTTTCACCGTCATGAGTTACATATAGATATAGTACATAAACTTTGCAGAATCACAGTATCTACGAACCTAATTAAAAGCCACTGTAGATTACCTTTCGTCAGTGCTAAGCCACGTAACGAGACCGGCCCTGGGACCTATTAAGCCGTATCAAAGTTTTCAGTAAATCAAGATAATACCTCATTCCTGAAACCGGAATTTTCTATCGAGCTAACTTTAACCTGTTTTTGGTAGGAGTCTGCCCTGGCAAATATATACGTTATTTTCCGTGAGTTTTTTTTTAATGAAATCTGTCCTTGGTTAAAATGGGTAAGCATTCAATATAAAAACTACAATTTTGCGATGGCCCCCTTCTAATACACAGAGTAAAAAGCAGGGGGAAATCTTATATTGGAAAAGTACTGAATTCACTATTTCAGCCGAGAAAAACCTTCGGGGTGGGGTCAAAAGATAACGCGTAATATTTATTCATAACATGGGGACAGAAAACACAGGCATCATAGCAAATTTTATATTATTCTTTCGTTTATGGCACAATATGAAACAGGTTTTGTTCCAAAATGTATATTTCATATATATATTTTTTTCTATTTATTATTTAGGGACTTAAACCAGTTACATGATTATGCCAGCCCCATTGTACCTTATACTAGTATTTTTACATGTCTACTTATGGGATAGTATTGTACCGTTTGAAAAAATCATATAAAACTAGCTTTTAACACCATTAATTTGATGATTTCCAAAACAAATTTAGCCGTTAGTCATTAAGTCACAACTAAATGAATATATTAATAACAGCAAAATCTAAGCTCAGTTGAGTGTGACAATTATATTACCTCGTTATAGCAAAATGTAACTAACGTATCAACTACTTTTTGCTAAAACCACAAAATATATTTCTGAATAACATTTCTCGCTTTGAGAGCAAAGTTGTGAAAAGCTTTAAGCCTCCCGTTTTCTTGCATCCTGTTATTTAGGGGTTTAGTGCGTCAAGTGACATTTGTTAAAATTCAACTTATCTAATACCGAAAATATTAACGGTTTTAGTCAAAAGGGAGACCCGTTTATTTTAAGGACGATAGTTAACTTATAACTTAGCCTATAAAAAAAGTTTTGTTATACATTTTTCTAATGCCATTTTCAACTGTCATTATTTAGCTGTCATCCTGCGAATTTTCTGCTGACGTCATTATTTAAAAAAAATACGGCCGATCTAAAGTTATTTTCTAAAGCTTGTAGATAGATTCTTGATAGTGAAGAAATTGGAACAACTGCTGTAATTAAATATCTTCATAACCTAGACATCTATAAAGCTGATCCTCAATACTTTTTGACAAGATTTGTAACTGTGGACGAGACGTGATTGTACTACTACAACACGCCAGAAGCAGAGGCAACAGTAATCGAAGGAGTGGGTTCATGCTGTAGCCCCGCCTTTAAAAAAAAGGCAAGGTGATTTTGTCGGCCAATAACATCAGGGCGTTAGTATTTGGGATGCAAAAGCAGTAATAGTGGTTACCTATCCTGAGAAGGACGTCATTACGCTCGTTATAAATTCTACTATTATTGCAAACTCTTACGCCTTTATTAAATCACATTTAGAAACGGGTCTATCGCGAATTTATTTTGTTACCTTTATTTACCGACGTTTCGACACAGGTTTCACTGGTCGTGGTCGCGGCTAACTGACGTCCCAGCAAAATGTCAAAACAGAGATTTGTGTGACTACCCCACGAAAAGTGCATTTAAAGTTCGAGGTAGACATCACATTTTCAAACCACCCACTACACATAAAAGTTAATTATTGTCAATAGTCCGACACACAACACTCACAACATCCGCGCACACATCCGAAGATAGATCCCTTGGCTTTAACTGCTTGGCTTTGGCTTTTTTTTTGCTGGGACGTCAGTTAGCCGCGACCACGACCAGTGAAACCTGTGTCGAAACGTCGGTAAATAAAGGTAACAAAATAAATTCGCGATAGACCCGTTTCTAAATGTGATTTAATATGTGTCCAAACCGCGAAAGTTTTAAATGTTATCTTACGCCTTTGACGCGAGGATTAAAGGATCTTCCACTAGGATTATTCACGCGTCCAGACGTCACAAAAATCGATGGCCTATAGGCCATGGCCTATATATAGGCCTATGGCCTATATATATGGCCTGGGATATTCACAACTCTGTGGGTTTTAAATATTGCACCACCCAACCCATTCACTCGATTTAGCACCATCGGACTTCCACATGTTCTCTACTATTAAAAAAAACATATGAGTGGTAAGAAATATTCACATGTCGTCGAGGTCCGGGCTGAGGTGGAAGGTTTGGCCATGTATTTTAAAGGCTTGGAGGAAAACATATTCAAAAATGTTGTAATGGCCTTAGAACTCAGATGTTATGTGCATTGAGCTCGTGAAGACTACATAGAGTAATGAAAAATGTTAAAAAAATCTTTGGATTTGTTTTCATACTTAGGCCGCGAACTTTTCAATCAGCCCTCGTACAATATGCCCTATAGGTACTCTCATGTCGGTTCTGTATGTTCGGGTAAGAAATGGGTAGGATAAATTTAAATTATTTGTGACAAGAAACATTATGCTTTGAAACTTTTTTTGGTGTTCTTATAGTGTGTAGAAAAAAGGTATACCCCAATGCTATGTTTATTATTATTTCAATGTCAATTCAACGAGAATAAATAAACTATTCAGCAAAATAAATATTCCCAGACATAAGTACAACTTTAGCAGTACTACTGTTTTATCAAATAAGAACTTATAGTAGTCTAAATTACTCAATGTTTTTATACAAACCATAATTATTTAATTTATAGTAATTCAACGATTTGTCTCAATTCAAATATTTTACTTGATTAATACGTAACTACAAATATATTTTTTTCCTATTTTATCGTGCTCACAATATAAAGAACTCCACGTATCTATGTCAAAATCATAAATCGTGAAAATATCAGTAAATATCGCTATAGAAAAATCTGATGCTGTTTTAAAATTCGTCGAAATAAACGTTGTGCTGTCAACCAGCTGTCAACAGCAATCATATGGCAACAGGCAACGAATGTTTGTGAATGGGCAGCATCGAAACAGTAATTGGCATCAAAGGGTGATTTCCTATTCCAGAGATTGTTCAATTTCCTGCCGATCATATTTGCACTGTCGACTAAATACAAATCTTACCTTTTAAAATCGGTTCAAAGGAAAGTTTCAGTTTAAATGCGCTCTAAGATTACATATAGTTATTATATATGGTCTCTCCCACACTTCTCTACGGCTGTCAAAGCTGGACTCTAAATAAAGAAATAACACATAAATTACAGGTATTTCAACGAGCAGCAGAACGGAGTATGTTGGGACTAAAAATACGAGACAAGGTTAAAAATACAGAAATAAGAAAAAAGACCAAGCTGATAGACGTAGCTGACTTAGCCTGCAGGCTAAAATGGCGCTGGGCAGGTCACATCGCCCGCGCGCACGACGGCCGCTGGAGCGAGCGCATACTGCACTGGTGGTTCGTGATAGACGAGTCGCGGCGCAGGGCCCGCAAGGGCCACCCGCGCAGACGCTGGAGAGACGACATCGAGGAGTTCGCCGGCGGCACCTGGACTAGACTCGCGCAAGATAGGAAATTGTGGTCATGCATGGAGGAGGCCTTTACCCAGAATTGGGTCCCCAAAAACTTTAGTTAATTTTATTTTTATATTTTACGTTTTAAAATAATTAGTACTTATTTGTTATAATTTATTTTAATTATTTTGCAATTTTAACTTTATATTCCTATTGCAATTCTTGATGTACTGATTAAATAATATTACTAATATTCATTCTTAGTAAGTACATAACATAATTTAATGTAAATTTTAATATGCTTATATAATGAAATACATAACTATAATAATTTATTTCAAAACTTAACAACTATGTTTATTTACACGAATAAATTAAAAGCAAAATGAAAATAAAGATGCTTGAATAAATTATAATCTAAAGTAATTGATAATTCTCAAAGTAAAACTATGCAAAAGTACCTATATAAAATGTTTAATCATTAAATTGTTTTAAATGTGTAATTATTAATTTGTACATAGATTGTATAAAAAAAAAAAAAGGAATCAATAATATTTAGAAAAATTGCATGATATAATATAAGTAGATAAGTTATGATTAAGTAGCTTTAGGTAATTGATGATAATCGATTTTATAAAATTTCTTTTAATTTTTCTTTTGGTTGTAATTGTTTTGCCTAAATTTTATGTTTTTGTGGGAATAAATGGCTTTATTATTATTATTATTATTTATGGTTCTTGGTTTTTCTCGGCATTCTATGAAATACCGGTGTAATGAGATGCACGGGCCGAAGCCAAGTGCATCTCATAATAAAATTATTCACTACATGAATTTTGTGTGTTTTCGGCTCGGTTATAGTTTGATCCTGGTGGTGGTAAGGTAACTGAAGTAGAAGGGAGTTGCAAATCGTTCTGAAGAAACTTTCTGACTATGCGGCATGTGTTTAAAATAACTGCTTTCTGCATAAGTAAATATGAATATGGTGATATCGATAGGGTTTTTATTGAGGTGTGTAGTTGTTGTGGGATGACACCTGTAGTAGACAAAACAATGGGTACTATGGTAACGTTGGTTAACTTCCACATTCTACCTATTTCATCTTTCAAATCTGTGTATTTGGTAAGTTTTTCAGCTATTGTATTTTGTATGTTGTGAGTGTTCGGGATTGCTATGTCAATTAAAAGGGCTGTTTTGTTTGTTTTGTCTACTACAGTGATATCTGGCCTATTGTAGTGTGTGGTTCGGTCTGTTAAGATAGCTCTGTCAAAATACATCTTGTAAGCGTGGTTTTCTAAGACATTGTCAGGGGTGTATTTGTAGTAAGGAACGGCTGGTTGGGTTATCAAGTTATATTTTATCGCAAGTTTCTGGTGGACTATGTTGGCTACCTGGTCGTGTCTGTACTTATAATCGGTTTGTACTATTGCTCTGCATGCTCCGGTAATATGTTGTATAGTTTCTCCTGGACTATTGCACTTCCTGCATGAATCTATGACTCTATTTTTCATAATGAATTTTTGATAGTTACGGGTCTCCATTACTTGGTCCTGTATAGCCATTATAAACCCCTCGGTTTCTGGGAAGAGCTCGCCACGATTTAGCCATGCGTTCGACGCCACTTTGTCGACATTAGGTTGGCTTAAATCATGGTAGTGTCTTCCATGTAGGGATTTCGCGCTCCATGCGGCTATTTTTGTTTTATTATCAATAATTTCTTCGGATTTTTGGGTAGTTTTTTCTTTTAAGTTTAAAGGTGTAAATTTCTGGTCATTCTGTTCTATGGCATTGTGTATTGAGGAAGAATTCGATTTTTGATGAAAATATGCTCTCATTGCTGTAATCTGTTTGTTGTGGAGATTCGTAACATCAATAATTCCCCTGCCACCCTCCTTTCTAGGCAGGGTTAGTCGTTGTATGCAAGATCTGGGGTGGTGTTTCCTAAATTTAGTCATGGTGGTATTTATAGTACGCTGAAAGTTTTTCAGTTCTGATTTGCTCCATCTAATTATGCCAAACGAATAAGTTAGGATGGGTACTGCATAAGTATTTATTGCTTTGATGGTATTTCGTGAATTTAGTTGGGTTTTGAGTATAGAGTTAAGTCGGTGCTTGAATTGTACTTTTAGTTTGCTTTTTGTTTCATTATGGTGGATCAGTTGTGATTGCAAGTAACCTAAGTATTTGTAGCCAGTTTTATCATCTAACGGATCTATTGTGTCTCCTGTTTCTAATGTATAGGTATGCCTGTAATTTCTTCCTGCTTTAACACTGTTTGTCTTACATTTATCGATCCCAAATTGCATCTGAATATCTCTCGAGAATATTTCAGTTAAGTTAGCCAGTTGCTCAAGCTCGGGTTCATTTGCGGCGTATAATTTAATATCATCCATATAAAGTAAATGGTTCAAACGTATTTCGTCTTTGTCTGTCTGTCCGTCTCCGTCATTAGTATAAGATTCAAACTTGAGAGGGTGTCCTGTGTCGGTGTTGTTTAAAATGTTAGATAGAGGGTTGAGCGCGAGGCAGAACCAGAGAGGGCTAAGTGCATCTCCCTGGAAAATGCCTCGTTGTATTTGAATATGGTCGGTTTCTACTGTTCCAGTTGGTGTGTTTAGTCTTAGTCGGGTAGTCCAATTATGCATAGTTGCTTGTAGGAATTGAATAATTTGTGGATGAATTTTGTATATTTCTAGAACTTTAATTAACCATGAATGAGGTACAGAGTCATAAGCCTTTCTGTAATCAATATACATTGTATATAGGTCAGATTTAGATTTGTATACTTGGTTTAGGATTATAGAGTCTATGACTAATTGCTCTTTGCAGCCTTGGCTCAGTTTTCTGCAACCTTTTTGTTGTTCGGCGAGTATGTTGTGGGTGTGGATGTGTTTGTAAATGAGCTCAGAAATGCAACTTGTAATTATTTTATAAACGGTTTGTAGACATGTAATGGGTCTATATTTAGCGGGGTTTTTTGGATCACTATGGTCTTTGGGGAGCATATATGTTGTACCTGCTGTAATAAATGCCGGGATAGTGTCTGGGTGTAAAATAAAGTTATTTATGTGGTTGTGCAAGTAGGGGTGGATTACAGTGAACTTCTTATACCAATAGCTGTGAATGTGGTCAGACCCCGGCGCTTTCCAATTATGTAAATTACGAATTACCTGTTGAAATATGTCTATCGGGATAATTTCAAATTCCATTTCTTGTATATGAGTGTTACTCGCTGTTTGTGTCTCGATCCATTCTGCCTGGTTATTGTGCTCTATAGGGTTTTGCCAAATATCTGCCCAAAACTTGTGCAATTGTTCTGTATTAGGGCCATTGTAGGAAGTGGGATTATTTTGTATATTTGTATTGTTAGTATTAGATGTAAGTTCTCGATAAAACTGCTTTTCGTTATTGATAAATTGTATATTTTGTTCTTTTCGGAGCGTGCATGCTTTGTATCTATGAAGGCGACTGCAGGTGACAGCTAGTTTCTGTTTAAGTGTGTCCAGAAATTGTATTAATTGTGTATTAATTCCTTCGTGCGTGGAGTGGACTTCGTATTGTTGTTTAATTCTTTCTACTTGCATAGTAAGAGCCCTGCTTGTATTACCGTTAATATATTGTGTCAACCTGCCTATTTTAATTCTCAGATCTTTAATTCTCTTTTCTAATCGATGTTCCCAACTTGGTTTCTTCTTCCTACGGGGTTGGTGTGATGAAGCAGGAGGTATAAGATGGAGTTTTGCTCCGTTAGCTTTAGCGGCTGTCCAGCCTGCGCAGTAAGTTACAGTTTGGAGGGTAAGAAAATCCGTATCTTTATTGATATGTTCTGGAAGGATTATGTCATTAATATAAGCAACTATTTTAGATAATTTCTTGGATGGTTTTTGCTTGGGAATGTAAGGTCGGTTAGTGGGTTCTATATCTGAGAAGTGTCCAAGTGCTTCTGAGAATATTTCTTCTATTTCAGAGCTTCTATCTAACTCGAATTGTTGTTGGGATGTATTACCTAAATGTGTGTTTGTACTAGTTTGAAAACTATTTAGGTTTTGGCTGTCGTTAAGAAATTCATTATTAAATAGTTGTGTATCCAGGGTGTTATTAAGGTCATTCCCTCTGTCTGCTTGTCGGTCAGTTGTTAATTCGTCCTCTACTTCTTGTCTGATTTCATTTAGCCTGTCATCAGTAATATATTTGTTGTATATTATTGTTCTTCTTTGGTCAGCTATTCTTTGTTCACTCAAATGGGCGAGCATCGGAAACTTGGTAATGAACTGTTCATGGAGTGGTTTTCGGTATGCTGTTCTATTGGTTTCTAGGCGTGTTATCTGTAAGTAAAGTCTAATTATTGCTTCATTATGTTCGTTCGACCATCTCATGCGGGTTTGTGTATTGTGAGTAGGTGTGTTTAGGGATATGCTCGTTGCTTGTGTACCAGATAATGTTTGGGTGCTATTATGTGTCTCTATATCAGCTTGTAATTTTTGTAAATCTTCTTTAACTTCAGCGTGAATTTGGTCTACTCTACTTTGGGGTATCATTTTAAGACGTTCTATTGCGCGTTTTTGGTCTCCTATTCTCTGCCGGCTGACCTTCATATTGGGATATTTCTCTAAGAATTTTACGTGCAACGGCTCCAGATAGTTCCTTCTATCAGTGTCCAGTGATGTGATATGAAGGTAAGTGCGTATTATGAACTCGTTCATTTCAGATGTCCATTTATTACGCTTAGAAGTTTCAACCTCGGTGGGTGCAGTGTCGATATCCTCATGTAAGAGGGCATCCTGCACAACATCCTCGGTGTTGCTACTAGACAAGGTGGACTTAGATCTAGTCATATAAGAGGGGCGAGTTGATGGGATGGAAGAGAATAATGATTCTGTATCATCGCCCGAATCGGCTGTAGCTTCGACACCGGTAGCCCGCCTGCTCAGCTCCCGATGACCGGCTGTAGTATCTTGATTGACGCGGGCCCGCCTGCTCAACTCCGCGCCACCGGCAGTTCGCATACTGAGGCATCCAGTACCGGCTCCAGATGCGCCCCGGCGACCCCCGGGCAGCGACCGTAAATTGTACCTGCAATTCTTACCTGCTTCCATTTTATCGAAGGTTGGGACCGTTAGTTTGGGAAGTATTTTAGCTAGATGTTGTGCTAATTTTATTGGTTCAGCCGTAAAAACGGGTGTGGTCAAGGTGTTGTAGACCAGTTATAATAGTTCTTCTACCCGTAAGCCCCCCCACCACGACAAGGTGGTCCCACAGGGGGGTTATTATTATTATTATTATATATATTATTATGACAGATACGCTGATTCGCCTAAACGTTCGTCTATCCCAGATTCCCAGTCTATATTTAATAAACAATCAGCATACACAATATGCTCTGTCCGTTCGCATGCGACGTTATACTACTAAGGCAGTCACGTGTAAAATGGTAATTCGCTCTCGGCATCCCTTCTGCGATGCTATTTAAATAATGCTTTAGCTTGTTGTGGGCCACACATATTTTACGCTGCGCAAGTAGTATGATATGAACACACGCGGCTTCTTTAAAAAGTTAACCTTTATCTTTCACAAGAAAGAAATGAATATCTAAATGAACAGAACCGCGGTAATGAAGCAATTTTAACGCCCTCCTGAGCCTAGTCGATAGTGATGTATTAGTTTGTAAATAAAATAAAGAAACTACTCTATGAATACTTTAGACCGAGGAACCTACCAAAGGTACTTTTTGGGGATGCGTACCCAGAGGGTTAAAAACCCTATTACTAACTCTGTTCGTCTGACTGCCACCAGGCTGTATCTCATGAACCGTGATAGGTAGATAGTTGAAATTTTCACAGATAATGTATTTCTGTTGCCGTTATAACAACAAATACTAAAGAGTACGGTACCTTCGGTGGGCGAGTCCGACTCGCACTTGTCCGGTTTTTTCATCACTTAGCTCAGTATTTGAATTTGAACAGATCGAGCATTCCCTGGGTTCTGTTTATAGTCACTTAGGCACATGAAGGCCTCTTTATAATTGTGTTAAACATACAGATTTTTTTGTGCAATTAGTAGTACTATATATCTCACTGTTTTTAATGACCCGCCGTTCCCAATTCCCCCACTCTCCTCTACTTCAATAATAATTTTCTAAGTAAAAAATAGCGAAATAATTATGTGTGGGGCGAAACACGGTGACAAAGTATCCGCCGGACGATATCGGCCTGTCAGTTGATCGGAACTGTCAAATTTGATATTTCCATCTGGCCAGATAGGAAAAAAAAAAAAGTTCCATCTGACAGGCCGATATCGTCCGGCGGACTGATAGTCAGTGGGCCCCTTTACATGACTTTCATTTCTTTTGTTTTCTGCAAGGGAAATATGTACTTAATCTTTGTATTTGGCAAAGAAAAGCATAGAGTAGAATGGCAGAACTGAATAGCTTTTCCCTACAGTGAAATGTAAACATACAAGCTACTCGTAATAGATTGTTGCAAATACCGTGGTGTGTGTTTCAACAACTGCAATGTTGTAGGGCACTAAAGTAGTTTCACGATTCCGTACTTCCCATAACTTACATTCAAGTCTATCTTACTTATCATGGATCACAATAGATTTATCAGTATTAAATAAATGCCTAAATCTAAATTGGACACAATAACTTTGGGAACAAATCAAATTATTCTATTAAATATTCTTGATTAGTGTTTTCAAAGTAGTCGCACTACTATACATATATACATTATAAACTGAAATAGATATAATAGATGATATCTATTTCAGTTTGTGATCCTAAATTGGAAATAGAATTTCAAATTCATTTAAACAGTTAGCACCATTGCTTCCTGGGCATCTACTCTATACGAGAGTAGGCCAAAACATTTCATGTTTACAATATAGTATTCCTTCTCACCCTACGACCAGCCCCAACCCTGGATTACTCTCCTATTTAACTTAACTACCGCACATATAACACATTTCCGGTGACATATGGAGTGTGTTTAAGCCTCCGTAATTAAGGCTTAATGAGATCACATTTAAACAAATTGAATGTAGGTATACTATTTTTATTTTTAAACAACTATGCGGTTAACTTTCGGTAAAAATATTTTTACTTTTAAGTAATGAGATTTCTATTCAAATAGAAATGTGACATTACACACAGCATGACATGACATTCTTACTTATTGTTAGGACGCAGCAAAAGTACTAAAGTATGGATTACCAAACATTACGATTAAATAAAATAGGACGCAATAGATACCTAAGTATAGAATCACACGGCTGTTTCGCCAGTTTTTTCGTGAATCTATCTGGCACAGCGGCAGTGACGTATGTAAGCCCAAAATAATACGAAAAAACCTTTATGTAATCAAATTGGGACATTTTCATTGACCGGGTCAAGGCACACGTTATCTGCGATAACATTGAGATATGGTCCCGTCATCGGAGACGTTCGGGTGAAAGCATTCTACCAAACGAAGGCAAAAACAGCCGAAGACCGAGATCACGGCACAAAAGGCGAGGTCATTCGGAATGAGCATTCACGTGGCCGCCATTGTTGTGCTAATGTTCAGGACAGGCCACTGTTCAAACGATGAGAGCCTCTCATGAATATTAACTGATATTGTCTTGGTGGCTAGTCTAAGCTGAAAACAATCTAGGTAGGTACAAATAAATACAATTATGAACAACCGATGGTACGTCGCGTTGTACCAAGTAGGATTAATTCGAAGAACTTAAGATTTACATCACGGATTTTCAATAAAATATGTACCGCTTCCATCCGAAGCCCGAAGGTAAGCCCCCCCTTAGAGTCACGGAGTGCCCTTTAATGCCGAATATAATTCATAAAAGAAACAAATCCAGGGAAAAACGAACCATTCAATCCCTGTTAAAGACTTGCAAAAATATAATGAAATTTACAAAATAATAGTGTAGTATAAATATGAACTTTGGCATTTGAAACTTTTTTTACCTCACGGGATACATATCAATTTACAAAATAAAAAATATTGGATTTACAATCAGTATGTAGCAGGAATCATTGAGAATGCTAAGGGTAATTGGGAACGCTGTCGTTTCCTTAGTTCCTAATTAGCCCAATTGAATAATATCAATCAGAATGAGTATTTTGAAAGCAGATACTATATAAAAGATAACAACAAAATTTGGAGTTTTCAACTCCAAAAACTCCATGCTTACATCTATCATGACATATGATAAAAATTATAACAAGTTGAAAATATTTTGTTCGATTAATCGTGACCACATGTGCGTAGCCTCCGAATCTTAAGGGGCCCACTGACTATCAGTCCGCCGGACGACATCGGCCTGTCAGTTGTTCGGAACTGTCAAATTTTTGTTCTAACTGACAGGCAGATATCGTCCGGCGGACTGAATTGATAGTCAGTGGGCCCCTTTACAGTCACTTAGGCACATGAAGGCCTCTTTATGTTTTTAAAACATACACACGATTTTTTTGTGCAATTAGTAGTAGGTGCTATAATCTCACTGTTTTTAATTACCCGTCGTTCCCAATTCCCCCATTCTCCTCTACTTCAATAATTTCGCTATTTTTTCTAAGTACATAGTTATAAATATTTAAATTATAGAGGTTCCTCGTCGCTAATCGGTGTGGGGCGAAACACTTGGAGCCTTATTGAATATATTGAAATACTTCTTTTTATCGATGTTAAGCTCAAAGTATGGGTCTATACAATCCACATTGTTAGAATTCAAGCAGCTTTTGAATATTTGCCGGGAACCAAGATACTGAGAGATATGTATCCCTATTTTTAGTGTAAATTTCATTCGACAGCGTGACGTGACGTACGCGTTTGCGTTAAACGTCATTTTGTATGGGATTTTGAGTTTCCAAAACGTCCCGCTTGGCGCGCTGTTCAAAACCCCATACAAAAATAGACATAACGCAAACGCGAACGCTCGTCACGCTATCGAATGAAATTTACACTAGGGGTTCTGATTTCTGATGACAATTGTGAGCTTGACATACACTAAACTTAATACGGTATCTCGCTAAGCATAACTTTAGTCTTATTTCAATTAAGTAGGTACATTCGAATTTGTCACTGGTGTGGAAACTTATTATGCGTTCGACACTGTGTTTTGTGACAGCCGCTATTAAGTACCCGTTATTGGAGAACAGTTTCAAACCAATCAGTTTCAAACCAATAAGTCCAATAATAATTTACTGTGCCAACTCTGTATTATGATGTCTTTCATATTTGGCGATATTATATTTAGATTGATTGAAATTGCAATTTCTATCTGTGACCAGTTTTTCGTTTATGATAAAAGCTTTCATTTTTTAAATTATGGCTTTTGTTTATGAACATGGATTTGCTTTACAATTCTGTCACAGTATGTATGTATGGATTATACAAGTATTATAAGGTATCAATTTAAAAGGATTAAAAGAACAATATAAATATAAGCCTTTGACGATACCTTGCATAATTATCCAGTTGTAGACAGTGGGACGTGTCAAAAAAATTATTTGAACATATACACTGCAAAAGCATTATCCTCCTATCTTCATGTCGTGGAAAATATGGGCGAGAGTGGTTGTTAAATTGAGCTCTATGCCCGCGGTTTCAAGCGCAAGGTGTGTATTACAACCGTAACATAATAAAAAACAAAATACTTTACATCATAGAAAACCTAATTTATTAATATATTCTCAAGTATTACATGGCAGTAAACCTACTTGTGCCATATGAGGTCGTTTTAACGGACTGTAAGCATGTAATATAAGTCAGTAAGGTAGCTTTTGATAACAAGGACAAATGTAGGCCCTCAATTACTTAATAAATAGACTACATATACTAGTGTGCGCATGATATAATAGCTAACTACGCTATTATACCATGCGCAATAACTCGAAATAACCTACTGGTAAATTGGTTTGAACTTTGAAGTGCGGCTGTAATGATTTCGACGAGTTTTCCAATATATTTAAGGCAATCGACTTGTTTACCTACCTTACCGTTTCCATATTGTTTTTAACCCAAAAGCATTAATCTTCTTAATGGGGTTGGTAACTGTCAAAGGTTTGCAGAGATGGCGCCATCATAGCTTGCCCCTTTTTCTATGAGATTTGGCTTAAAGGGCTGGCATCCAGGGCATTACAAAAATTTGACACAATTATAGGGATTGACAGGGCAAGCTATGCTGGCGCCATCTACTAAATATTTCGACCGGCCAACCCCATTATAATAAATTAGTCCAGATAAAGTTGAAAATATGTCATTTAAAACTACTTTGCGAAAATAAATTATAATCGGACTTTAAATTCATCATTTTAATTAAAGATAGTTTTCACGGCGGTTGAGCTTCCACTGTTCGGATTTCATTTTCCCGGTTGTTGCGAGACTTTGAGCTTGATGTTTGCGGTTCTAAGTGCAGAAGAGTTCATCAGAGACTAGTCACTTGTATCTTTAACTAAAATTTAGTATCTATTGTGATATAAAATAAGAACATCTTACAATCGCTTGCACTAATCTTAATTATACATGCTATTTTAGTTGTAAAGATAGTTGTTCATGAGATTACAGCAGCTTTAGGTTAACTTTTAAATCTGGTAGGTATCGTGCAAACAATATTCGCGCACTACCTAGTAACTACTGTGAAAAACAGGGTATTTACCATGTATATTTGTTTTAAAGAGTTCCTGATATTTCGGCACAGTTGCGCAGCTCAAATATTTAGGAGTAACTGACGTGCTGCGAGTTTTATAGTATCGTTTTTCACGTAGTTACAATGTAAAAGACCACGTGAGCTTGAAACCGAATATTCGCATCAGAATCCATGCTAGTGCAATTCGGGTTTCCTCGCAGTATTTTCCAACCTAAACCTACGTTCCAAGTAAAAGTCCAATCGAATTGCGGTCAATAAGGTCATGACTTTATAAGACTCACCATTTTTATACAATATCTACATAGGTAAATTCATCTCTTGACGTAGTAACGAGTACGAGATTTCGTTAATACATGCACTACCAATTCTGCCCAAGCTTCATGAAGTATATCCATAAGTTCTGTTTGATTTACCTCGATGCAAATACGACAGTGTCCATGAGAGTTGTCTGTTGAACTCTATTTTGATTATTATCTTGCTTAATTGGAAACTGAATATAAATCGCACCAAATAGTAAATGGCAGTCCAGAAGAGATCGCTTTTTAGCGACAAGAACGCCTGCTTCTGCCTTTGATTTGATGAGCATGGTGAGAATAATACATAAGTAATAAGTACATTATTGTGAACCGCTTACCCGCATATCCACGAATGCCGCCTCCTGGGAATGTTCGCGAGCGTGAGCGCGAACGGCGGCAGCGCGCTCGGTTCGTCAGGCTGCTCCTCGCCCGTCGGCGGCGCTCCGCTCACGCGCAGCTCGGGCACGCGCAGGTGCCTTCCGCTCATCACGATCCTTTACTCGTATCCTCTCCTTTAACTAACATGCCGCGTCTATCTTCGATATTTTTCCTTCTCCTTTTTGGATTATTTCTTCACCGTATAACGGATTCTTTTTTCACTACCTGCCTAAAATTAAGTAATTTTGTATGGTAAGTAAAACAAAGTCGTATCTTTAACATGCGTAACAATATGTCTTGTTTTACATGAAACACTTATCGAACCACAACTGGCTGAAACGCTTTGGCACAAAAATGCAATAATAATAGCAAGAAGATAGGGTACGTGAGCCACCTAAGGGCGCACCAGAGAGCGGATCAGCTACACGCCAATAACGCTAATTAAAAATTGCCTACTCCGGAGCAAACAGTCGCTGTGGCCAAAATCGTTCAGGAAAGCATCATCATCTGATATGTCCGGTGAGATGCAATCAAGTCAAATGAATGGCTTGAAATGAGCGAAGACCGCGAGTATTGCTACACGCATTACTCTACAATATTATGCATATTTGCACTTAAATTATTTCATTCACATTTAGATTGATTACATTTTTAGGTAGTTGCATTTTTATCTATAAAGCTGCGTTCTGCCAATTGTGATAAAAGTTTCATTTAATTCGCAAAGACGTGTTGTTAAAAGCCAGTGTGTATGTTGTGCTTATACCTAGTAAAGATTAAAAAGGTAATTTGCAGTGCTTGGAAAATATCCCCTGCACCGGTACCTTTTGTTTCTTGACTGAACAGCAAAATAGCGTAGCAGCAACACCAAGGTATGCGTATTTGACGTTTTAATTTTAACAATAGTATCCACATATTTAGTAGTAGTAGTAGTAACCCACTTTATTGTAAAAAAAAGTTAACATGTAATTCATATAAATTTAGGTACAAAGGCGAGCTTATCCCTATAAGGGATCTCTTCCAGCTCACCTTAAAATAAACGAGTGGAAAATTCGAATTACATAGATAGACAAACTTACAGAACGTACAATAATATTTAAAAAGGAAAACTACAATATTAACGTCTACGAATAACTAAAATACATCAATAGCATTATACAATAAAATAAATATGTACTAGCATACATAAATATATAGTACTAAATAAATATATATATATGTAGGAAGTGGATTTTGAAAGAAACTCACTACGAATTTTACTGGATATATTTAACTATTTAAAGAAATTAGCTAACAACAAATTAACATATCAGCACGTCTTTTCTTAGCGCTCCGAACAAGAATCCTCTAATCTAGTTACCATTTAAAGTTACCATTTAAATCTGCTGATGGCGTTTTGCCATCTCTTTCGCACGCACTAACACTCAGCATCACACTCTCTCATTTACACATCGTTCATTCTGCAGTTCGTTTTCTCACTCACTCTTTGAGTCCTTACATTCCGATCCACGCATCCTACATATATATATATATATATATACACATTACACAAGGCTGGTGTGTCATCCTAACTTAACTTACGAACACGGGCGGCGGACCAATTTTACGAGTCCGCTTAGTTTGTTCGGGATTTAGAGGTAGCTCAAAAACTCAAGTCACTAGCTCGTTCAAATGGTAGTGGGCAGGTCGTCCGTCAATATACTCATATTGACCTTCAAACCTTCAAGAAAAGAGCGTACTCCCATCTTAAAGGCCGGCAACGCACTTACAACCCCTCTGGTGTTGCGGGTGTCCATGGGCGGCGGTAATCGCTTACCATCAGGTGATCCGTCTGCTCGTTTGCCTCCTATTTCATAAAAAAAAAAACGAGCGGCTTTGTTGACTCTGAGAAGCCACATAGCTTTATCCGCTTACGGCTCAGCGTTAAATGCGAAATAATCGTTAAAACGATTCTCACCTCGAAGGGACACTATTAAGCTCTATAATCTTATTATGTAAACGTACAGGCTGATCGGCGAACAAAGGTCAATGGTAAACATAACTCGTATAAACATCAACAGCTAAAGTTCACTTCGTCGTTCAAACTCTCATTCTTAATCTTGAAGATTATTTTTATATTTTAGAAAATAATAAGCTTTTAATGACTTGCTGAATATTAATAATACAATCAACAACGTTGTTACAATGCGTGTTATAATTCTGCAAAAATGCGTAGTATATAAGTACCTAGTCACCAATTACAACAGCAGTAGATTTAATTTCTTTATACATATAATAAATCATAATGCCACACATTTAGTATTTTTTTTTCCTATAATAATAAATTTAAAGGCGTATTAGTCATGATAACCAGTAAACTGGTCTGGTAGAATTTACAAAGTTATTTGGGTCACAAAAAAAAAGAATCGAAGCGTGAAAAGGAAAAGGAAAACCATCTCAGGCAATAACGTTTTTTGATTCGACCGTAACAACTGTCCCATCTGTTGGCTGTCTGCCTAAATCTGCGCGACCCTGCCCTCGAGGCTGGTATATTTCACCTCTTAGCGCCGAAGCTTATTTCTACTAATTAGTTACGTAAAAAGAAATCTTCTCAGCATTATTAGTGCGCCAATCGTTGTTTAATTAGAGCCAATTTTTCTAATCCTCTGTTGATTTGAAGAACTTAAATATTGACATGTTGGACTCATAGCCGAACGTTTATCTTTATTAATACAGAAGGTGGGTGTTGTTTATGTAGTGTAGTGTACCTAACATTATTCTGCTTATACAATGGCGTGTGCCAATTGGGAAGAGCAAACAGTTATGTCCTTTGTAAATCGGGGACTGCACGTTCCGGTTTTTCGGACATTTTGTTACAAAATAGGCGCTTTGAACGTGTTCGAGTCCTAATGAGCATTTAACAAAATTGGATAGTAGGTATAGGTTTAGGTAGGTATCTTATTCCTTTACCACACAATTATGGCCCAAGTAATGAGACCTAAATACCTATCAACGCAATTTTACAGTTTCAAGCAAGTAATATAAAAGTTTGCAATTTGACCTCGTTTCGAAAGAAAAATATATGTCACCTGCATCACATAGTGACACCATTATTACAGCGATTCTACTAAATTAAATACAATATGCTTTATATTCTCAATAAAATAATAAACTTTAAAACTGCCGTGTCCACAAGTTGATTCTTTTTATTGTGTTTAAAAAATTAAGCATTCTAGCAGACAGGGATTATTAGGCCTAGGATTGACATAATATCGCTTTGATTATTTAAAAGTTTAACCAACCCCAGTCAATTTAATGTACCTAGTAAAACTACATTAATATACTACAATAAAGTTAACTGTTTAGTTTAAAGAAAGCGGAGTGGGGGCTACCTACGTTATACAGGAATAAAGTAGCCTGAGTCGTAGAGTGCTACGAATACATAAATTGGGTAGTACCTACGTACATTTTATACAACATAAATTTATGCAATAGGTATCATAATTTAAAGACAAAAAAAAGACAAATCCAATACTTTTAGGATACGTAGGTCGGCCCTTGAGAATATTATTGATACAAGTGAAAGCATGTAAAACAAAGGCACATCAACATCAATCACGGAAATAGCTTATCCATCGTCGATTGATGGACACAAATACCTATGTATTGATAAGTAAACGTCATGTTTAATATGCCGTCACAGGAAAACCGTAAGGTAAGGCCATGACCTTGAAGGAGGCTACGTAGCTTACGATAAGTTATTGTGCTGAGTCGCCAGGGGAAGGCGGAGAGGCAATAAGGCTTGGAGGGTAAGCATGTATTGCGATTAATCGGCGATCTCGACCTTTGCGTGCGCGAAGCGCCTGACTAGCTCGCAGCACGCACACCGCCAAAGCTATTTGCCGTTCATAGTCGGCAGGCGTTTAACTTTATACCGTACAAATAAGACAAGGTATATTTTGGTCATAAATTATTCTAGAAAATATAATTTAGTATCAATAAACTATACAATAATAATTGTGTAAAAGTTGATCTCCATTTTAATTTAATTGGAAAATTGCGTTGATAATATCGAGGGAGAATGAGAATTACATGTACTTAACTAATCATTTTGGAATTCATTTTTTAACAATTCATATCCCGTCGTTTAATAATCATAAATTAAAATAGTACTAAGGAAAACCAAAACTTTTATCGTTCCCAAGGACACAAATAAATAAATTATTTGAATAAATTTCACTGCGGCACATTACCTTTTATCTTTTTACCTGCTTGAGCTTGAGGTAGGTAGTAATGTTGATATTTAAACAAGATAAATATAAATTCGCAACCCAAATTTGCAATAAAACTAGTATGGCCTTATATATATAACGCAGCATTCATAATGATAAAGGCGCCTTGGAAATAAACGGGCTAATGAAAATATAAACAAAGGCCCGTCACAAATGGTTCGCCTAAATAAGGTGCATAGGAATGAATGAACTCTGTAACAATGAACAATAATACTCATATCAAATGTGCCTATTCATAATAATGAAACATTATGAAACAAACGCAATAAAACATTATACCGCCTGCAGTTGGAGATACGAGTACAGAGCAAAGGAAAATTCGAACAAAACGAAGCTTGGGAATGTTTGCTATTGCATATGTCGGAGCTACCACATTATGGCACTACAGTCAAAAAACGGACAGTTAAATAAATCAGGTAAACTAAATATAATCTCTAACTCTTATTATTGTCAGCAAATTGGTCCCCAATATTTCACTTGTAGGTTATATCTGATTTTAGTTGTGTGGTACTTACTTGTGGATATAGGAATACCATTATGAGATCCTTCATATTAACCTAAACGTAGCAATAATTAATTTATTATACTGAAGTAGGTAAACACTCTCAATGAACAAACATAAGTATAATATAACTTTCATGTAAACACATGAGATAAATTAAAAAGTAAATATATTTTAGTGCACCATGAAATAAAACAAATTCAAAAATAGATTTACAATGTAAGAAAAAAAAATATATGTATACGTACGGCACCATCACTACATATATTATACGGGCGAATATTTATACGGTGGTTATTTAGCATAGGACCTAAGAAGTATGTTGAGATAAATTTTGCTTAGAAATACAATGAAAATTGAAAATTTTGATCATACAAAATAATTCGGACCGCAATGTAAAGGGGCCCACTGACTATCAGTCCGCCGGACGATATCGGCCAGTCAGTTGTTCGGAAGTTTCGGAACTGTCAAATTTTTGTCCTAACTAAAGGGTCTCCCATACAAACTAGCTACATTTCTTTGAAACGTTGTACTTACAATAGGATAAGGTATATCTGTGTCTGCTATAATGCGTGTTATAGCACGTTATGTTTAAGTAGCTTAGTTTATGTAGCTTCAACTACCATAGTTAAAAAAATACAGCGAATTTAAGTTTTTCATACTAAACTTGCTTTTGCTCTATTTCGTTTGTTTTATAAACTGGAGCTATATAAACTAATTTCAGACCTAGATATACCTCATGTCGTTGCATGTGCAAAGTTTCATTACAATCCACCACGTAGTTTTAAAATGAGAGCGGAACTACGTTTGTATGGAAAGGTGCAATTCGGCCGAGCTTGCCGGGGACTCTTAAAGCAACAAACAAGTTACGAGATACGAGCTTTTTAAAGTAACTGTCAACGCTTGATGGTAGTTAGGTACTATAAAAAGCCAGTATCATGTCATGTTAGATATGTATGTCTCGTAATGTGCAGTACCTACATTGCTGCTCGGTAAATTTATAAAAAATTATTACGGGGTCATAATTAAGTGTAACTTAACGAAACAACCTAATTAATGATTACACGAACTAGGGAACAAATCAAATAAATATCCATTTATATATATTTTTTTGTTTAGAGTTGGTCAAAGGCGCCTAGCCTTTCAAAGATAGCATACACCAGAGAATTTGAAATGGGTACCCCCGTGGCTGGGTGGTCTAGTGGTCAGGACGTTAGCCGCGTAAGCTGAAGACGCGGGTTCGATTCCCGTCTCGGCACCGGTAGACTTGTTCACTTTTTCTTTTGTATATGATATCTATTTAATTTTTGATGATTACACGGATAAATTATATAGCCGATGTAATTTATTTCCCGTATTGGATTCACACACTGTATAATGTCATCCCCACTAAACATTAATTTTAACTCAATATTGTATTTGTCTAAGTCGCCAAAAATATATGCACTACAGTGTGAGTGCGCTTCAATATTTAAGCATACTCCGTAACGCCTAACAAGAGTCGTGTTGAGATATTTCTGAGTACTTGCACGCTTCGATATATCCAACGGCAATTGTACAATATCTACATGCAATTCAATTCAAAATGCTCTCTCTGTCTCTCTGCTGAATGATAACAAAACTTATCTACCTAAGTACAGTCACTTGCAATAATATGTTACACAACGAAGGCCGCAAAAATATCTGACACGATCTTATTTATAGAGGCATAAGAGCGTTTTTGCGGCCTTCGAAGTTTGCAGGTGACTGTACACGTTTAGTTAGTCACAAAATTAGAACATAGTACGTACTTTTATCATACTTAGGTACAAGCAAAATATAGATAAAATATCCAAATATACTAACCCACTACTTAAAACATCCTGTCAATTAGATAAGGACTCCTAAATAGGACATCAAGTTACACAAAGCGTGACGCGCCTTGATTAAATTAAACTAAATACCTAACGCGTAAATGATAATAGACGATGAGCTTGCTATAGGAAAAGGTTTACAATTAACAGAGAATCCAAAACCCCTCTTCTGTATATCTTCTATGCTATATTTATTGTTTAATCAGGACGCCTGACAGCATTTTAAAGTACCTGGGGCCCATTTCTCGAATGATATTAGACTAATATTATTAGTGCACGCACTGTCAAATCGTATGGGTTACCATGGCAACACACTAATATTATTAGACTAATACCGTTCGAGAAATGAGCCCCAGGTCAGCAAAGAGCTTGTAAAATAAATTGAAAGAAATAATAGCCTAGCCTGTGAACCATAAAGAGGAATCGATAACTCACATACGACACAAACTTATCCACACCTACACACACACCTAAGTCACGTAAGTATGGTCACGTCTAAAAATATAGATACGGACAACAAAGTGTCAAAAATATGTATACACCTTAATACATGGGCAATAAGGTCGTGTAAACCGAAATAAATGTCATATACGAAGGAAAAAATTACTAAAGCCTCTAATGTACAGAGCTGGAATCGAACCAGCGTCCTCTCTGTTTATCGGACAGGAGGCTGAACGACTCGGCCATCTGGTCACGGTGGCATGGGTCGAAATTTCCAAGTATATGACAAGTTCCTGAATGTGGCGTATATGACATTTATTTCGGGTTATAGTTTAAATAGTAGGTGTGTCTACTTGAAATAACACAAATGAAAATATTTTCATAGAATAATTTAATTTTTTCTTAAAGTAATAAGGTCGTGTATACATATTTTTGGGACTTTGTTCGTATCGATAATTTTAGACGTTACTGTACATACATCGGCTGCTCTAAAGAAATTTGATAGCCCTATAAATTGTATACTAGTGGTATACTATTTCATAGTGCTAGCTCTTAGACTATTAACGCACGTGCCTAATTTGCTAGATGTGTGTGGTGATTATCTGATTATGCTACTCTATTCAAAGACATTTCCGAGCGCCTTGTAAGTAGATGCCCCTGGTGACCAGAGGGCTGGCAGCTACTTCGACCAGAGACTGACAGGCCAATTCGAACAATGAGATACGACATCTACTATTTCTAGAAACGAAGTTTGTTTAAAGAAACGTCATTTTTGACACTGACATATCTGATCCATATCGTTTCTAGAACTAGTAGATATGGTATCTCATTGTTCGAATTGGCCTGTAAGCCTGGCCAGTGGCCAGTGGCCATCCAAAGAGGTATCCGCTGCCAGTTTTCTGGGCACCTTAAAACATGATAACGACCATCTTTCATCATCATCTTTCATCTTTTTATTTATAAGTTTATTTTAAGTTTTATAATACTTACATGTAGTTACATACAAAGTATTAACATAAGATCGCGAATTACATTACGAGAAAGATTAAAATAAAAAGTATATTTTTTATTAACTAGTCTAACTACCTACTTATAAAGGATATAAATGTATAGTGGAACTACTAAACTAAAATAATAAGAAATATATGTTGTGACATATTAAGATATATATTTTGAATAAACAAGAAGAGAATTGACATATAATGCGAATAATTGTAATTATATTAATTTTATTTGTTAGCTATTTTAGCCGATAAAATAATTGTAATTATTAATATTTATACACTATTGAACACTCAATATTATTGTTCCTACCTCGACATGTAACAATTGTTATTAATAAATATATTTAATTTAATTTCATATTTCATTTAGTTTTATTGATTAGTTAGCTTATTCACTCTAAATTGTTGTTTATTTGTTTAATTGACATTTTATGTCCCAATAAACTACAGACTATAAAGTAATACGAGTAAATACCCATACGAATACTACTGACTTGTACAAAACGTTAACTGCAGACATACGTAAACGTATTCGGAACTAAAAACCTACTTATGTTCATCGCTCAAACGTTTTAATAAACAAATAATTATTTCTGTTACATAAACAATTTACGTTCAAATACGCTTCGTTAAAACTGTCTGTTGCTCTCACAAATTGGCAATAAAAAAGCAAACTGGCACAGGTATGTTCCTTGAATATTTTAAAGTATCGCATATAAATACATTTTATGCCGTTAATGCAACTGAACGTAATTACTTTTTGCTCATATGTATAACCAATTTGATGAAGCAATATTGATCCGGTACAAGATCTCATTAAATGTTGGTTATATTTATTGATATTGGTTTCTCAAACTCGTTAAAGACAATCTAAATCCAATACATCATAGCAGATACAATAAAAAATAATAATGCAGGGATCGAAGTTTTGCCGATACTACAAATATCCAGATTCATATTTAGCTGTTTGAAGCGTAAAAGTTAACCGTAAAAGCGTTTAAATTCTCTGAAGTATAATAATCCCAAGGGCATGGTTGCCATTGCAATAAAATCCCTAATCACTTCCAGTTGGCGTACAGGCTGGCAATAATCCTAACGTACAACGTACTACAACCTCCAAAAGTTCACCGCAACAGCCAGATTTGATTCTAATATCTGTAAGTTAAGGTAGCTTCTGAAATAACACAAGCATTGATATACGAGTTAGCTAAAGTGACCGATGTTACAAGTGGCAAGCCCACATAATTTGCTGACGTCACTGCTCGCACGCTAGCTACGGCCCTCATTTTATTTTTATCACCGCAAACCTCTTCGCCAATTGCATATATCAATTGTTTTACGCGTTTCTGTGCGATAAGGCTTCACCTCATTTGCCGCTACTGTAGCGAAAAATACTAAGTAGTCAAACTAGACATTACGTATTACTCAATTTTGAACAAACCAAGCGCATTAATAATCTAAGGCATCTAAGCCTAACTTGTGTATATTTATTGCTACTTCAAATTAAACTGCTGCCCTACTTCTTTAAAAGAAATTGTACTTTATGATAAGAATGATTCTCCAAGACCGGTGTAAATTTAAAAACATGTGTATACCTTTTTATATCCTTGTCTTTTTTTCATTTTACAAACTAATTTAATTCCATTCGACAGAAGAATTATCGAACTTCAATATAAGATAAAAATACTGTATCATTTTGTACTTAATAATTCTTTAATAATCCACAAAAACCCGTTTTGCCCTACCCCCTAGCATAAAGCGGTTTATTCAAATAATAAACTTAGACCTATTTTATCAGCTTTTAGCAAATTAAGCGTATTTATATAAACATTCACATTTTTTTCATCATTCGATAATATATTATGTACTTGGTATGAAAAAAATAAGTAACTATGGGTCGGTTGCACCAACTGTTTGTGATCGTTAAAGAGTTCGCTAAATTTCATTGTATGGAAAGTTTCATAGTAAACCGCCGCGGCGCGCCGGTTGACGTTGATTAGTCTGTCAAGTGCGGATGTGCAACTGGCACTAAGTATAGAATTATTGTATCAAAGCATATCAGCTTTGCCCCAGTGTACGTTTTTTTTTTTACTTAAACAATAATAAAATCAAAAATGTAAAGAACAACGCCCGAACTGTCACAGTCTATTGGAGTTAAATAAATAGTACCAAAATATCATATATACATTATGGTTTACTAATGTATTGCCAAAAATCGTTTCCCAAAGTATTACTTCCCAAACTATTTTACGCAATTTATCATTTGGCAAAATTTCATTTCGCAAATTTTCATAATCCAACCTAACCTTTTTTTTTCCGTTGGAAAAATGCTTTATGCATACCCACACCCTCGGGGAAGAAAGTGCGGGTTATGTGGGACTCGGGAAAAGGCGCCACTACCCACTAAAAAACCAACGGTATGCCTGCGCGCCGCCAATGGGGCGTAGCCACGGGTTCTCTTAAGTACGCAACCGTGACCACGCCGGCGCCGCCCGCCACTACCACATGCAGCGGGCCCTTCTCTGGGGGGGGGGGGGGGGGGGGCTAGAGCCTTCTACCCCTGTCTCCTCAGAAGGCTAAATCCAACCTAACCTAACCCAACCTAGTACGTCATTTTCATTTCGCAAGTATGGGGTTTGGAAATGAAATGGTTGCGAAGTAAAAAACTTGCTAAAATTTCATTTGGGAAATGAAACTGATGCCATAAGTTTGTTGGGAAGTGAAATTTGGCGAAAAATATTTTGGCTAAACGGCGGTATCCCATACATTATGATATAGTTTTTGAATTATCCTATGACACATTCCTTTCGTAGTTTTAACAAATTTATCAATTTCTTTTTTTTATACTACGTCGGTGGCTAACAAGCATACGGCCCGCCTCATGGTAAGCAGTCTCCGTAGCCCATGGATGCCCGCAACTGAGTGATAAATGAGGTGTCACATGCGCGTGACCGACCGTAACACTCCGCTTTTTTGTATCTAGTTATATACTATGACTGGTACCCGTTCAGAACTTCTATATAGCGTTCACGTTATTGCATATTATGCACAAATGCATAATTTCGCAATAAATAAAATAGCATCTACCCGCTTTAGGCTCCTCTCCCCTGTACTCCAGTCTGACGAAAGGCGTTTTCAGGCGCAGAAACTAGTTTCAGAAAGTGTCGAAGTCCCGAATAATAATTTCTTCCGTATCTTTAGTGGAACTTCGCAGTTTGCAGTTTGATACGAGTAGTGGATGGATTCTACTTGTTACGAAATCTAGGTCCCCCCCAATCGCAGCTAAAAGGAACCTTGAGCTAACATCTGATTCTATTAAATCTTAAGTTATATTCCTATGTTTAATAACTGTATAACCTAACATAATAAATTAAGTACGTACATAAATATAGGTGCATGGTAAAAACTAAGGAAGAAATATTAAAAAAGGTGACGTACTTTGTAAAAAAGTACTGGGGGGGTTTCCCAAAAGGAAATCAACATACGTAGTTTAAACATACCTAAGTATGTAATTATAATAACAAGACTCGGTAGTCACATTAGTTAGTAAAGATACATTTTCCTATTTACATTTTCCATAAATTTGGGATAAAAGAGATACCCATTTTTAGACTAGAAAAATTAACGAAGATACATATAAATATATCTGTCACCAAGTAACCACTAAATTAAGACGAACTATGAAAGTAAATTTTAATTAAAACGGCGCCCAAAATATCCGCGCGTGTTTAACAACAGGCGAGCGACGTCGAGATAAAAGGACAATGTAATGGGCCTCGCCCGGCCGTGACGTCACGATAATTTCGCGATAATTTCGTGTCGAACAATAATCGTTTTTCACAAATCTCTAGCTGTAGGTGTTAAAACATACTGCGTGGAATGACACAATAAATGAGCAAGAGGAACAAAAAATATTCTCATACATTCAACGAAAACAACCAACCAACCTAAGTATACCGATTTTTGACGGCTCGTGGTTCATATAGTTCATAAAGAATTGCAAATATTCTGGCCTTAATCATACGAAACTCGTTGCTAGGTCAGTAGAAGTTCTATGACATTCCTACATTTTGAGTCCTACTAATTAGTTTTTGGCAGTGTTCGTTTGTCGTATTTTCACAACAGTGGTTCTGTTATGGTGGCTATTTTAAGACTTATTTATAGTTAAAATCTAGCGAATCTGCACCTGTGTTCTCAACATTTGCTTACTCAATTTTATCATCACCTAATTAAAATTTTGACAGGATCTATCATTGTTTAGTCGATGGAACGATCAACAAAAGCCAGACCGTTTATTGTTGTTCCTTACAGAATGGAGTCGAGCTGAGCAACCGCTCAGGTGAACCAACATAATTGTGACCTGGAGATCAGGAACAACTACACCCAGGAAGTCGAAAAGTGCACTACTAGTCGAGTTGAGCAATCGATTCGTCAATGACTTGGTAGGCAAGCAATGGGAATAACACCTCAGGGTAGCGTTAGATATCCGCACAATCGAATATCAATCAACAAAATTTGTTTCATATTTCAACTCACTTAGTCTAATTCACCCAAACGTTGGTGTTGCAGTAGACTTAAAACGTGTGGCAAAAGAATATTTTATAATATTGTCTTCGGTTACCGCGATAGTTACTCATGAAATAAAACTATGAAAACGGATTATATCGCGTATATTGAATTTATAATTCATCCCGACGTTTCGAACTCTTTACAGCGTTCGTGGTCAACGGGTGAGTCACCCGTTGACCACGAACGCTGTAAAGAGTTCGAAACGTCGGGATGAATTATAAATTCAATATACGCGATATAATCCGTTTTCATAGTTTTATTTCAAGAATATTTTATGTTGAATATTTAACAATCGTATGGCTTTGGACTGTCTTAATAATAAGTTAATAATTCACTCACTACGCGTAAGGTCTTCGTTCTAGGTATACAGTAGCGGAAAATAATCTATCATATTTTTTCAGATACATTTGCATATTTGTTTTGGTAATTTCTCAAAAACGGCTCAAGCGATTTCGATGAAATTTACAATATACGGACGCATTGAAAAGGACAATCGATCAAACTAGGGTACATTTGTAAAATAATTAGTTTGCCCGAGTTTTCGCGGTAGCCCGGTGGGCATTAAATTGTAAAGTAATGATTCGATTTAATTTTCAAACCAGAGGCTAACGAGGGTGGAAAATGGATCCATCTAGGTTTTATTGTTGGTAAGATTCGCTTTTTAATGTTTTCAAATAAGAAATTCAATATTTATAACATACATTAATTGGTGTGTGTGAAGTCCCCAATCAGCATTGTGCTAACGTTGCTGCATATGTTGCCACGTGCAGTGGGACGGAAGTATATAAATATATGATCGTGATGATGATACAATCATTGTTTACATGACATAAAGTCTAATTTCACGAATTTTCGAATGAATGCCCACAAGAAAACAGGTATACGATAGGGTTTTTGCCGCTACTGTATACAATTAATTTTATTGGCATACTATTGATTACGGTAGGTAAGTATAATGCGGAGGGTCACGCAATGGTGCAACAGTAATTAGAGGAAGACCACTACGTCACAATGACAAGGAAAAGATAAACACCTATTAAACAAGGAGCAACTAGCTAGTTTACGATGTTACTACGAACTTCTGTGCCTACTTTGTACAGTCATACCAGTACTATTTTAAATCATTGTCGGTATCTGAATACTACGGCTATGACATTAGGGCACGATACTCTGACGGCACCATGTTTTAGCACAGGGCTTATGACTGTCGACCTGGTAAAAACAAAAAAGCCCGAGTTTTGATTCGCCAACATTTGATCGGGGGAAGGCTCTTCAAGAAAGTAGCGAACATGTTCGAAAGAGTCGTAAACCCGTGTGTATCATCTCTAGAGCTACAAGAGGACAAAGGATCCTTTTTATAAGGAGTTGAATTAAGTAACATTGTCAGAATTTGTTACAACCTATCCACATATTCGTTATGTAAGACTTAGGCGCTAAAGTTACTTCTGCAAAATAAGTACACAATACAAAACTTTACAAATTAAACGCTCACAATTTGGTAGTTAGTCACTCACTGTTTACTAGTCAACCTCATTTAGAAACGCAATAATACTGAATAAACCTCCTGTGAAACAAACGGAATTATTCCTCATACGACCAAAACAATTAAACAGAAAATTTTTAATAACTTCAAAACATGCATTTTAAATAATATTATTATTTTTTCAACTTTTGTCAATTTTATATATTTTTAAAGATTTTGAGTTAAATTATACTCTTAACATAAAAAGAATAGTAGATTGTTAACCAATGGTTGAAAGTTGAAAGGCACCCATTTCTGTCGAGGTAGTAATTGTTCGAGACGGAAATGGTGCCTTTCACCCGAGTTAAACACTCTACTTTTCATATCGAATGCGAGGAAACCAAACAAGACAAGGCAATTTTCAAATCATCAATTAAAGTACTTAATAATCATTTTTTCCTAACGGAAAAAGGTTTAATTTTTTTACTTACAATCGAAACCCCTAGCGAAAAACATTTTGATTGAAATATTTCAGAAAACACAAATTTTAACAAACTGCAGTAATTTTAAAATGATTTGTTCATTATAGTATCAAAATCAGCGGGATTGCCTCTTACTTTTTAATTTTTTTCTTTTTCGTTCTAAAACTCCTAATAGTCAATGGCATCCTAGTTATTTAGCCAACATAATAAAAGTATTTAAAATGTTTTAAATATTTAATTACAATTTAATGAATGAAATAAGCAATTTCTATCTTATATTTTATTTTATTTTCATGAATATAATGCTAAATAACTTTAAAAACTCATTTAATATCGTACAAACGTTTAACTGTGGCTGTATAAGGTTTAAAAAAATATTGTTTCCCCTCACTAGCTCGGAAAGCCCTTTTATCCTTTAAAACAAGCGGGGAAAAACGCATTTTATCACCTAGTGGGGAAAGTAATTTGACCTTGGATAGAGCGTGTTTAAGTAGCTTGACAGAAACAAAACGTAAAACGCTCATAATAATGGTTCGTTCGATATTAATTATCATTAAATAAATGGTTTTGAGAATCTAATAAAAAATACCAGATTTAGCTTTATTTAATGATTTTAAGTCATAAACCTTAAAATTCCAAAATAAACGTTTGTTTTTTAATAATTATGTTAAATATAATTCTGAACGCACAAGTTAAGTCGATGCAATTTCAAAACGCATCATTGACATTTCATACGTCAGAAATGTCAACATTGTCAACAAAAATTTTACTTAAAAACTTCTCACGTAAAAGTACAGAATTTCCAGTTTTTTGTTATAGTATCGTAAAAAAATGAGTGATTCCAGTTGATGAAGATGATCTAACGCCAGTGGATGTTGCACTTTCCTCGCTATAGTGAGGGGAAAAGTTTTGTGTTACACACGGGTGCAAATGTATTTTACTTCTCGTGTGTTAAAACACTCGCGGGTAAAATACAACTTTGCACCCTTGTATAACATATAACTATTGTAATAAATACATTCCTTTTGGTTCCCGCCTTATGAAATCGAGTAAGTACAATTCAACAAAAGAAATCAAGAATAATTTATTTTAAATTCAATATACGCGATATAATCCGTTTTCATAGTTTTATTTCATGAGTAACTATCGCGGTAACCGAAGACAATATTAAATAATTTATTTTAACAATTCTCTTTTTCAATTTTGTTTCCACCTAGTTGCTCGTGGGACAGGGACGCAGAGGAGTACACTACTTTAGCAGAAACGTATCACTTTCTGCGCACTTTTTAGAACAACAACGACCCACTTTTAGAGCATGAGATATGAAAACATACAACAACCATCAGTTTCCCTGTGAGAACTCGAGAAGCGATATCGTAAAAATAAACGAAAAGCTTGCATTTACTATTTCGCTGAGTGTATTGCAATTCTGCTTGGAGCTTCAACCTAACATCTTCGGTGTCCAATCGCGTTAAGACGAAAATGGAGGACCCGCGCGAAATCGCCTTTTCATACAAACGCAGTTGTCATTTTCCTCTCCGGATATTAACATTATTTGAAATATTTTGACACAGTTTGTTATATATCAGCCACAGCGTTTAATTATTTTTTTTTGATTTTTAGTTACTAGTTGCGAACTACGTTTGTATGGAGAAACGGCCGGCCGTCCCCTTCGATACAACATTCAAACGACACTGTAAATACAATATTATATATGAATTATTCCGATATTACACTAAACTCGCGTTATGTACACATAATTGTTGTCATTAACGGGTCTAACGCGATTAAATTTTATTATTTTACCTTTTTCCCGACGTTTCAACAAGGTTGCACTAGCTGTGGTCACGGAAGACTGACGTCCCAGCAAAATGTCAATTGAGATATTGGCAAACAACACTAAACTACCCGACATTAGTTTATATAAATGTTCCAAATAAATTTATCTACCCGTTTGTGTCGCAACACTAACAATATCCGCACACTGGTCTGAAGAGAGATGCCTTGGTTTCAACATCTGAATCACTGGTCCCCAAGTTGACGATAAATTTGTACCCGTCTTCCCTGTTTAATTTTTTTTGTTGTTTATTCCGATATTAAAACAAATTAAATTATTAAATTAATTTTTAACAAGCAGAAACGTCTGCGATCGATGCTATTAAGCTTAGAATAAATTTAAAAGTGGAAAAATTACTGCCTTGGGTGAGACTTGAACTCACGGCCTCTGGATAAAAAAAAATTATTTTCTATGAAAATATTTTAATTTGTGTTTATTTCAGTTTGCTGCGAAGATACTCTATTTTGGTTGTTTATGAACATAGTATCAACTAATAGCCCCCGATCAAGGCTGCCTATTGTGGCGAACGGGTACCTATTTACTACCCTACAGGCCTACACTGAGCAAGTGAGCATGGCCCGAAATGCTCTTGGCCGGTTTTTCTTTACTAATTTCAGTGTAAGCAGCGGCCGTAGCACGGTCGCATTTTTATCACCTGTCACCATACCTGTCTCGTTTTAACACGTATGTAAGTGCCAAAGTGACAGGCATAGTGACAGGCGATAAACATGGAACCATGCTGCCACCGCAGAGGAACTATGGTGTGATATAAATAAATAAATAAATATTCGATATTCTTACACAGATTGACTAAGTCCCACGGTAAGCCCAAGGAGGCTTGTGTTATGGGTACTCAGACAACGATATATATATAAATACTTAAATACATAGAAAACACCCATGACTCAGGAACATATATCTGTGTTCATCATACAAATAAATGCCCTTACCGGGATTCGAACCCAGGACCATTGTCTTCACAGGCAGCGTCACTACCCACTAGACCAGACCGGTCGTCAAAACTGTATAATTACAATAAATGACATAAAATTTTACTCTTCTATAAAACTGATCAGTTAAATTCCGAACAGAAAATTACTGCTGTAATCTCAGTCAACAGACGCGTACTATGCACACGGCACGTTCGATTTTACATAGGTAAGCCAAACAGCATCGACACAGTTAACATAAACCTTATTGCAAAAACATAAGGTCTGCTAATGATCATAGCGTGTTTTATGTTTTAACACGTAATTAAAAGGCAATTAGTACAAAATTGATATCGAAGCGAGGGTTTAAATAACGTGACATATTTTAACTAATGACCTCTCCCTGTCGCGGTGGCTAAAAGGTTAATTTTGCGATATTGGGGGTAAATAGATAACTGGGCTATTTTATTAAACGTTGTACTATTTTTATTTTATTTGAGAATTTTATGTTATTCCTACTCAAAATCATGTACATTACGGACTGTGGAGGGAGTCGTATTTAATAAGTACACTGTGAAGAGTGCTCGTGATTCCGAGTTTAAAAAATGTTCTAATAGGGGATATTACTGCAATGTTCTAAATTAATTTTGTATCAAGCAGAAACGTCTGCGAACCCAAGACAGTGAATTTTTTCACCTAATTTATTTCTAAGTTTACTGCAATGTTCTGCCACCAGAGTGCAGGACTAGCCTTTTTAGTAAGTAAGTAAAGTAAGTAAATCTTTATTGCAAACCATGGTATGTACATAGATGTTACAAATTATGTAAGTTTCACATGGACCCCGGTGGGTGTAGCAATTTTTCTTATAACTAGCTTTAACATAATTATACAAAACTAAACTTAATTACTTTCATAATGAAAGGGCTAGGTCTATTATACATTTATAATTTGTGGATCAAGTAAACCATAGAGTAACTTATACTTATACATACCTTTAACAGGTTTTTGACAAGTTTTCAGAGATAATAAAATATGACATTGATGCATCAAGGCGGTTTGCTTACAGAGGACGTACCGGGAAACGCGAATCCGAAAATTCGCTATCTGCCTCTTTATCGCTCGAATATGCAAGAGTGACAGAGATGTTAGATAAAGAAATTTTCTTGTTTCACGATAGACCCTCAGATTGTGGTAGTGGCGCCCTGGCGCCCCCTACGCAGAGTTTCGCGTAATATTCCCTATTGTAAAAAAAGTCCTCCACAGTCCCTAAAAAACCGTCGGTAGATAACCGGTACCCGGAGTTAACGTATAAAAATATGGAGCGCCCTCAGACATTCATAAAAGCCGAATTCCCAATTTACGGTAATTTGTATGAGCCGACAGTAGATATGAGTCCAACGAGTAGGTACTGCAATGCAATAGCCATTAAAAGTTGTAACGACTGAATCAAGAGAAGTTTTGACACTGCTGTTCCTAGTATACGTCAGAGTTTAGAGCTTGTTGACATTTGTTTATAGAAAACTTAATTATTACCTTCGACTTGTGACTTCTTGTTTAATTGTATTGACTTCTACACGCGCATATTATAAATAAGAGACATCTTATTGTCTAAACTCTTTGAGTTCATTCGAAAATGGCCCAACGTTTACAATTTTCCGTTTTCCCGACATCTATTTGCTTTCGTGTTCGAAGTAAGTACCCAGTTGGAGACTTTATTGTTACTTGTAATAGTTGTAATAGAACTCGTTTAAACGTCCGGATTTAAATGTAAGTTGTTTTATAAGAAAATAACGTTATTTCTTAACCGCCTACGATAATTTGTAAGATTTTTCTTGTGGTATTACGATTATTTGTAAGACCTTTTAGTATTGTAAGTATTTATTTTATATGTGATAGTATATACAATATAATTATCTTACCGTAAAAATCCGTTTTAAGTGAACACGCGTTTTTTTTTCAGTTCAAACCGGGGGCAGCGGGGTATTTTATAATGTTTTTTGTGTTATGTGTATCGTCTAGTCGAAACTAGTTTTCACCGAGGCCTTACGGAAAACTAGTTTTAACTAAAGGAAACGCGTTATCACTAAAAACGGGTTTTTATATTTGTATAATATAAATAAAATTTATTTATTCATATGTAGGTATATGTCGTTTATACCGATAGAGGCAGAATATGACGCACTTATTGTAATTTGACCATCTTTGTAGCATATTCTTTGAAATAAACATTTGTATTTATAAGTAGGTATAGTTTATTTTATTCATTGAATACAATTTTCTTTCTGCACCTATTGTATGTATCTGTGTTTGGGCCCCTATGGCAGACTGATAGAGAATGCTATTTAACATTAAGTCTGCCATTTGTGTTTAGGAAGCCGGCAATAGTAACAAATCATAATTAAGACAAGAACAAACTGCTTACCATCAGGCGGGCCGTATGCTTGATTGCCACCGACGTGGTATAAAAAAAAGCTACAATAAAATTGTAAGAAACTATATAAAACTGAGAAATTAAACTGCTGCCTGAAAAACTTCATCAAGGGTGTATCATGTTTTTATTTAGTACTCTTTTAGGAGTAATCTCAACGAAGCTTGTACGTCAATCGCAAGTTTGAACACAATACTAGTAACTCGATAAATGTATCCATAATCTGCACATGACATACATTTAATAAATATAAGAGGGTAAACAAAATGTCAACGGCATACAGAGAAAAATACCTAGCGTCAGCTTCAGCAAAAATTGTACGTGTCAATGTGTAAATATTTTTAATGACAATTTTATACCTCGGGACTCGTTCCAATTGCTTAAATGCATAGTGATGGATGTGGCCTACACAACAAAAAACATATGATTTTATGCATAATTAGATAAAATCGATTTGGTCCTGTATAATTATTTTGATTTATTTGAGATTAGGGTTTTCTATAATATATATATATATTTTTTCTTTTTTTGATTTAAATTTGCGCAGTATTTTACTTAAAAAAATTACATTTGTTTTAAGACGAAATAGCGGAAAATTGGGAAAATTTGGAAATGTTGATGTTTTTTAGTATGTGATTTAGGTTTTTTTGGGGTTTGCAATTATTTTATATTTAAAATCTTTATTAAGTATAGGTATATTACAAATAGTGTAAATTTCTAATGGTAGTATGATTTTTCATATATCTATTTACATAAATTATGATTTACCCTATGTAAATTCTAATACTGATTTAGCTGTGAAAATCGATGGTTTATTTTTTTTATTAATTTTCCCAGAATCAGTAAACAGTTATTTAACACATATTAATTTCAGGCAAAAAGAAAAATCATGCATTTAAGGGTTAATTAGGAAGGGTGAGTGAAGACTAGAATGACATAAAAAACGCTTTCCGATTACGTAAATTGTAATAGATCTTAAACATTAGGTTATTCTAGTTCGCTAGAGAAGTCAGCAATCCGTCCGCAGTGCAACCATTGGGAATACATGGCATGTATGTGTGAAAGCATTGTCGACAAACCCTTCTGTTTGCGGAGGCCCACTGATTCAGAGTAATCCTAAACAAATATTTAGTTTGTTTCATGAAAAGTTAGCATACACACACATTGCCTGTTATACAGAGGTATTAAATACCCGAACTATATAGGTATTATAGGTAAAATTTGTCTTCAAATATTTAAATTACACTGCTTAAAAGATGTTGTTCTTTGTTACAGAAATTCATAAATTAAAATACGAATATAAGGACACTTTCAGAATCCCACTTACAGCGATTTAAGTCCTTAAACTGACGCCAATTTTAACAGACTTCAAACATTTGTAAACAATCAAATCGAACAATTGTATTAGGTGCAATGGTGCATATTTAAATAGGTATGTACTTTGGTGCACAAATCGCTATGTCAGTAAACATGTTGACTAAATACACTAAGAGGACAACGGCTCAGATAAGTACTAAAATCATTGTTTGATTATGATACAACTGAATGCATGTTTTCTGGAACCTACTGGAAGAAATCTTAAGGTAAATCTCTATACTTTAATTAGTGCAACCATTTTGGTTGAGGTTTATTTTAATTGATTCTGCTGAATCCATAATATTTAAGATGAATAAATCTGTTATAACCAACACGGAAACAAATCAAATTAATAATGAAATATTTTGAGTTATGTTTTTTTTAAGTAGTCACACTACTATATATAAATTTCTTATACTTGGTCACTTTTTCTTTAGTGTATGATATCTTTTCAGTTTATAAATCTATTATAAATCATTAAGTATTCGATAGGACTAATGTCGAAACGAAAACAGTAGAACAGTACATTAAAAGAAGTAACATAAATTATGTCTAAAGCTTTATAAAACATCAGAAAATTAGGGAATAATTTCTTATTGCTTACCCGCTATGAGGAAAACAGAGAGTTAGAGGACGTTACAGAAAATTGTTTTTGTTACTGTCACCGATTTTGAGTGGGGTTATGCCATAGGTGGCAGTAGCTTTTATGACATAAGAATTTAAAAAAATGTGGCCGTATATACCATTAAACATAAAAACCTTAAGCTTTTACATATACCAGGTTATTCTTAATGTATGTATAAATCATAGACTATATAACTTTTCGATTTCGTGTGTCGAATGGCCATCGGAACTGTTATTGGCTTTCGTCGACTTCGAGAAGGCCTTCGACACTGTGAAGTGGAGCGCGTTGTGGTCAAGCCTAAGCAGGAGGGGTATTCCTACCTGTATCGTCCGTATAATATGCTCCTTATACGAAGGTGGCACATGCAGGGTGGTCCATGAGAAGGAGCTTGGAGCTCCGATTCAGATATCAGCTGGAGTAAGGCAAGGGTACCTCCTATCGCCGCTTTTATTTGTGATTCTCCTGGTAGACCGCGGGCCAGGAACAGATTTCCATGACCAATCGCCTCCCGGGCGAAAACTCGTATAGTGGTTAACGGCTATGTATGATGAACCCTCGTGAACGTCAGCTGCCGCTCCGTTGGTGGGTTGAGGAATGGCAGCAAATAAAGTCTATAAAAAAATTTTTGTCGTCGCCTCCCGCTTGATACTTTGTCAGATGATAGTTTAGATGCTATTGTGAATAAACAAAATCGTCAGCCGATTGTATCGCTGTGGAAAGACCGTCAGCTGGTCACATGAACATGTAAAAAAGAAAATTCTTTTTAGGCATCGGCGTCATCTCCTCCCGTTTGATACTTTGTCAGATGATAGTTTAGATGCTATTGTTAATAAAACAAATCGTCAGCCGGTTGTATCGCGGTGGAAAGACCGTGTTACGCGTTTCGGAAGCTGCCATTTCTCAACCCACCAACGGAGCGGCAGCTGACGTTCACGAGGGTTCATCATACATAGCCGTTAACCGCTATACGAGTTTTCGCCCGGGAGGCGATGACTGACGAAATTTGCGCCTGGCTCGCGGTCCAGGATGACGTCATGCGTAATGTGATATCGACACCGAGAGGTATAACTTGGGACATGAACATGTTGGAGGACTTAGACTACGCGGAGTACGCGGACGACATCGTGTTGATTTCTTGAAGCTAAACTTGAAATACTTAAAGAAGAGGCTGATAGAATGGGCCTGCGAATCAACAGACGCAAGACAGTCAGCATGCGAGTGAAGTCTAGTACAACGGATCCGCTATCACTGGAGGGCGAAAGCCTAGACTCGGTGTCCAAGTTTGTGTACCTAGGGAGCGTTGCAAAGGTGGAGCGGATGAAGACATCGACAACAGGATAAAGAAGGCGAAGGCTGCGCTCGCTCAGTTAAAGGCTGTTTGGGAGTCAAATGTGCTCACGCGACGTGTTAAACTTTCCCTCTTCGAATCCATTGTAAAATCAGTGTTGCTTTTTGGCTGCGAAACGTGGAGAGTGACGAATAATCTTCAAGTCTTCGTCAAAAAGTCCATCAGGTCGATCCTTCGCGTTTTCTGGCCAAAAACTTTTCGAAATGAAGACCTATGGAGTATATGCCGGCAAACACCCATTGGCGAATAAATCGCGACACGGAAATGGAGATGGATAGGACATACCATTCGAAGAGGGGAAACGAATAACGCAACCGTCGCTTCCAGTTGGAAACCGCCGGACGGAAGCCGTGGCTCCGGGCGCCCTGTACACTCTTGGCAGCGGTCCGTCATGAGTGAGCCTACGAGCGGTCGGGTTGAGCTGGAGCGAGGCCAGAAGGGTCGCTGAAGATAGGAAGGCGTGGCGCGAGCTTGTGAAGGCTCTTTGCACCTCTGGGGTGCCACAGGACAACATATAACTTTTATATTTTTAAGGATCTCATGCGTGCACATACAGCTTATATTGCAAAATTATTATTTTTTACTGCACAATAGGGTATTTGACTGTGTTGAAAATAAATTATTTTACACCATGCATGAAATAAAGCACTAGAACGTTAATACAGAAAAGTAGACAGCAGTTATTTTTAGACACATTTTCTATTTTAAAACCCATATAAAACTATAAAGAGTAGGTAATTTGATCGTGACGTCTCATGCTAGTGTCTCATATAAATTCCATAGTAGCAAAATCATTTTGACAGTCGGAAAAAGAAACTGATTTGACTAGTAGTCAAATACCCTATTATATTGAATGAAGAAATATTAAATGGTACTAAATCGCCGAATAAGTGGTGCCTTTAACTTTAAAAAAATAATTAAAGCGGGAAATTGTTTTTGGCGGTTTTGATGTGAAGGTTCGATTATTTTTATTGAGTCATGGGTGTTTTCTATCTATTTAAGCATAGAGTAACTTATACTAGACCGGTACTGTCATAGTAAATTTTGTAACCACAGAAAATTCACTGCCATCTGTCGACACACTTTAAAACTAAAAATAAATATTTATAAAAATACGATAAAATGTATTTAAATATGGATAAATGATTTTTATATTTGCATTAATTATTTTTATATGATTTTGACCCATGTTCTTTCACTGGTATGTGTTAAAATTATAAATAACAAACCAAACAGTCAACGCCCTCTATACGAGTGTAGGCCAAAACTAGTGGCGCCATCTGATCGAGAATCAAATTTTCGTGATTTTCGAGGCACGTTTTTTCCTTAGACTGTATCCATCTATTACGGTTATATCTATCTTTAATTTAAGTATTTATATATAATATATATTGTTGTCTGAGTACCCATAACACAAGCCTCCTTGGGCTTACCGTGGGACTTAGTCAATCTGTGTATGAATGTCCTATAATATTTATTTTACCTTATTTCCTCGCATGTTTGAAGGAAACCACAATATATATTATTATGCCTAGGCAGGAATAGCAATTCGTGGCTTCGTCTTCTTTGTCGGACTCCTCTTCGCGTCGTCCGACAAAATCGAAACTCATCCAAGAATTGCCCCTTCCCGGCCTCTGCAATAATGTACTTTCAATTTTCGTAACACAATTGAATTAATGTTTCAAGAATTATTAGATTAGTATCCTAGATTACGCTTAACTACGTACAATTTTCTGTAAGCACATCAAATAACGGTTATCTCTAAAGCATCGATATCTACGCCATTACATAAATATAATATATATACATGTATGTATCCTTTTACGTATAGGCATTTTATCGGAAATCAGACAAGTGTGTACTTGAATTATACTGTTTGATCTATGTTAATATAATAAATTTGCACCATACAGCAATTTATGCAATCAAGTAGTCTAACCCGTTCGTATAAAAATACCGCAAATCGATGTACAGGTTAGCCGTTTGGCACACATATACTAGAGGCCAAAACAAAATTTTTGACCCACAGTTCCTAAAAAAATTTCGCTGCGGGGGGAGTGGTAAAACATATTTTTTTTTGTATGAAAAAAAAATTTTTTTTTTCCTAAACCTATGGTATGTGGTATCATACGAAAGGGCTTTTTGAGGCGATTCTAAAAAAATATCACATCATTACATTTCGGGCATTTTTTTTAAATTAAAACTAAAAGAATTTTCGAAACATACCAAGTTTGGGCTCCTCCAGACACGATATGGCTAATTTTTTTTTGTACAATATACCACAAATGATACGTGATATCCTCATGTCTAACTCCAAGAAAGCAATTTTGAAAATAATATCATTAACAATTTTTTTTTATTTTTCAATTTTACAAAGTGACACAGTTCTACTTCCATACCTATTTCACGAGACTTATGGAACTATACTGCAGATACGGTACATATTAATCATAAAATGATACGTAATATCCATATATCGAACGGGAAATACCTCTTTAACCCTTTAACTGCGCCTTTCATCAGTTGGTATAGTTTCTTCAGTTTTTGACACAAAATATCAAGATTGTATCCTTCAGATACGATATACCCTATCGATTTTTCTTTGTACAATATACCACAAATGATACATAATATCTTATTATCTAACCCCAAGAAAGCAATTTTGAAAATAATTTCATTTACATTTTTTTTTAAATTTCTCAATATTGTAATATTGAAAAATTATACACATGAAAAATATTAAAAAAAAATCTTAAAGAAATTATTTTCAAAATTGCTATCTTGGGGTTAGATATCAAGATATTACGTATTATTTATGGTATATTGTACAAAAAAAAAATCAGTAAGGTACATATATCGTATCTGAAGGATACAATCTTGATATTTTGTGTCAAAAACAAAACAAACTATACCAACCGATGAAAAGGCGCAGTTAAAGGGTTAAAGAGGTATTTCCCGTTCGATATATGGATATTACGTATCATTTCATGATTAATATGTACCGTATCTGCAGTACAGTTCCATAAGTCTAGTGAAATAGGTATTGAAGTAGAACTGTGTCACTTTGTAAAATTGAAAAATTAAAAAAAAATTGTAAATGATATTATTTTCAAAATTGCTTTCTTGGGGTTCGATATCAAGATATAACGTATCATTTGTGGTATATTGTACAAAAAAAATCAGTAAGGTATATCGTAGCTGGAGGATACAACCTTGATATTTTGTGTCAATAACTAAACAAATTATACCAACTGATGAAAAGGCGCAGTTAAAGGGTTAAAGAGGTATTTCCCGTTGGATATATGGATATTACGTATCATTTTATGATTAATATGTACCGTATCTGCAGTATAGTTCCATAAGTCTCGTGAAATAGGTATTGAAGTAGAACTGTGTCACTTTGTAAAATTGAAAAATTAAAAAAAAAATGCTAATGATATTATTTTAAAAATTGCATTCTTGGGGTTAGACATGAGGATATCACATATCATTTGTGGTATATTGTACAAAAAAAAATCAGCCATATCGTGTCTGGAGGAGACTAAACTTGGTATGTTTCGAAAATTCTTTTTGTTTTAGTTTAAAAAAAAATGCCCGAATTGTAATGATGTGATATATTTTTAGAATCGCCTCAAAAAGCCCTTTCGTATGATACCACACTCGATAGGTTTTGAAAAAAAAAATTTTTTTTTCATACAAAAAAAATAATGTTTTACCACCCCCGCAGCGAATTTTTTTTAGGAACTTCGGGTCAAAATTTTTGTGTTGGCCTCTAGTATGTGTGTGCCAAACGGCTAACCTGTACATCGATTTGTGGTATTCCTTTGAAATTGGGGTCGAGCGGCTTCCGCTAAAGAGGTGAATTTCATTGGGGGTCATTTAGATTTTACATATTCTTGCAAAAAAAACACACTTGCTCATAAAGGGTGTTATGTCACGCAGGTTTCGCGGGAATAAGAGGCGCATGGCACAGTTGGCATAGTTGTAAACTTATACTTGTGTCTGTGAGAATAAAGGGGAAAAAACATTATTAATGCTCTTATCATAATAAAATTAGGAAAATTATTTTTAAAAGGAATTTTCCACTGTTAAATGCCGTACAAATGTCTGTTTTACTGACTTCAGTAGCCGCAGTGATAAATTTAATCACGGTCACTGGAAGATTTCCTGTTTGAGCAGTTTCGAGAGATATGGCGACTATTATCGAATGTCATTTATATACCACACTCCATAAATTCACGAGGGCTCTTTCCATAGTGTTTATACTTTATAAAACCAAGGGGAGAATCGACGACAAAACTGTAGTACCTACCGCAAACACCTTGTAAAAATGGTAATAACTTAAGTTTGTTTTCTTCTCTATGTACATTAAGCTGTGACCCCACCGCATAGAAACTTGTTTGCAGGTGGGGGTCACTTATTTCTGCAGCTTATTGTACAAAAATAAATAAATGTACACATGAAACGGTACAAAATCCGCATAGCATTTGTAGCATAGGTTAAGCTGCTTGGAAACTCAACTAGCGACAACAATAAATCAAAACGTAAGACAGATAATTAGATCTAAAATACACCAAATCGTCCGAACCAGACCTCATATATATTTATATTTAGTGAATTATACCACTATTAAACTACGATCAAACAATACAAACGAAACCGGTTTAAAACGTAATATGCTGAATGGGATTAAAATTCAAACTATTTTTGTGATCGGCGGCGGCAAACGTTGAATAATGCATCGACGCTGATAAGTGGTATTCATGCGACGCGTCACCATTTTCATCACACGATAAGGTAATCGAGTGTCGGGAAATCAGTATAAAACTGGCCAAGCGACTTCTGAAAACTGACCGCAAAGTTCTGCTAATGTTCAAACATTTATCTAATGGTGGGAAATTAAAGTAAGGCCAGTTTAAGTTTTGACTTCATTTTACAAACGAATATTATTCCACTGCATGCACTGTGTCATTTCGTACGTATTAACTTTATTTAAAAAAATTAAGAATTCCAAAAAGCCCCACATCCCAAAAGCAGGTAATCACTACAAACGAGGAGAATTTAAATTTAAGGTGCAGTAGGCTCAGAGAATGGAGTTATTGAAAAGTCGTAGCGCTTTTTAGATTACAATACGATTGCCAAAAATGTAATTAGCATACTCGAGGCCTTTCACTAGGGACTTCAGCGATTCGAATCCTAAGTTTTCGACTTTCGCGCAATACAAAAAAATTAGGAACATAAGGGTCTAAAAAAATTTAACTAAAAAAATTAAGTAATAAATTTTGCACAAAAATGAAAAATAAGAAAATAATTCCTAAAAATGAGCAATATGCTTGACTCAGCGATGACTTTTTTAAAAATAAATTGCACAAAAAAATAAAATTCAAACACTATCTCACGCTTACACTCAGTGAGAGAAGAACACGAACCTACGTGGCCATAAATCTTTCTAATGCTGAGAAACGTAAAATAAACACTGTAAAGTGCATTCCTCGTCAGGTACGCTATAACATATACAACTCACTGATAAAATCCCGAATCGACATCTTATCGAAATTTGGGGCAATCCCTGCAAAAGTAGTCTTAAAGAAATCCAAATTGTCCAAAATAAAATAATAAAAAAAACTTTCATTTGGATCACCAAAGACCTACAACAACAGTGTACTCTAAAACTAAGCTAATGAATATTAACCAACTTTTACAACACCATTATATTAATACGAAACATACTCCACAAAAAAATACACTGTCAAATCTCATCTTAAGCAAAAAAAGAAAGGAAAAAGAACTGCTAGTAAATATAAGATAAAATATTATGAAGAGCTAGTGACCGTGGGCGTTCAATAACGGATCACAGTCAACGACTACTACCCAGCCCGTCTTCAGCTTATTGCATGCAGATTCCTTGCTTATAATTTTATATCTACGCGCGTACATATAAAAAAACCGGCCAAGTGCGAGTCGGACTCGCGCACCGAGGGTTCCGTACATTACATAATTTTAACAATGTATTTTTTATGCGAAACGTGAGTGAAAGGTAAATTGCGAAAATATTAACTGCCTATAAGTATGCTAAATAACACCTGCCGTAGATGATGAAACAAAATGTAAAGTATCTAAAAACCCTAATCGACCTGCGATATTTATTTACGTCCAAACACCCGCTCGTGGAAAAGCAAACTTTACCTATTTATGTGAAAGATTTACAATTATATATAAACAAAATACACAATTATGCACATTAGTTTAAGAGGTAGAAAAATATAATAACTCAATTTTTTTATGTTGAATTAAGCATATTATTTGACTTCGGTTACCGCGATAGTTACTCATGAAATAAAACTATGAAAACGGGTTACATCGCGTATATTGAATTTATAATACATCCCGATGTTTCGAACCCTTTACAGCGTTCGTGGTCAACAACAGGTGACTGAGGAAATGCTACAAAGTGCAAAAATACCCATATACAAATTTAACCATAACGTACACTATTTAACCATCATAAACTATAAACTATAAGGCACATGCATGCGATATAATCCATTTTCATAGTTTTATTTCATATTAATTGACTTAAATATTAACGACACATTCTTGCCTGCTATTTTACATTACTTCTGTTTTTCATTTACAATGACAACTATGACGGCAGATTTTGTTAACTTCTCTTTGCTCTGAATTATTGGATATCTAAATTAAATGTTTGGAGGATTTAACTTTAGAGGTGCCAGTTAGATAAACACCAACTGATAAAACGCCAAGGTTCGGCTTGAATCTGTTAATGACGATATTTCCACACGTCCAATGGTAGTGAAGTAAACACTTTAGACTTCACTTGTGCTGTGCGTTTATTTATAAGGATGATTAAACTGCTTTGTTGTGAAGATTGAGAAAATGTGCAAGTTATTATTATAGTTTGTAAGGATTCAGTCTTTAAAAGCATATAGGCTTAGTCTGAAATGGAAGAAATCCAATTTAACTCATATATTACGCATACAGTCGCTTAGACAACTTCCCAATTTTTTAACCATAGAATTGATAAATAATAATGAAATATATTCGACGTTATTGAATGATTTTGGGTCTATAAATCGGTGTATGTGAAAACGTCGGATCTGAAACGTGTAAGTATACTGATAATTAAATTGTAATTTTACTCAAAGGACGACTCAAGATGTAAACAAAATTTGGAAGGCTTCTCAAATCCACAGTCTCAGTCTCACAAAGGGATCTCAAATCCTAAATGTAACGATATGAAGAAGTAAGATCCTCCGAGCGTGCGTTGAATGGCTGCTATGCCTTTGAAATTATAATAAATGTAGAGACCAATGGGTCCTGATGGCAGAAACTCATTGTCTATGTATTCAAAGGACTTACGTAGGCGACTCTACGTCCCTTAATTATCACGCCTTTATTACTTTTCTTTCCTTTAAAAACCCTTTTCGATACAACTTTTTCAATATCCTTCAATCATTCCGTTAGGCTGAGCGGCTTCAATTAATACCTAATTAGATGGCACTTCTTTGTGACGCAATGAGGATTCCAATAGTAAGTAATAAAACATGATTTAACTGGAAGTTGAAAATTTAATATAAAGTGTACTTGTTTCTATTTCCCTCTACTGTGTTGTACTTATAGAACAGATATACGAGTATTTTCATCCTTGAAACTTATTACATTGTATTCTATTATATTATAATTTTCTTACGTTCATATTTAATAAGCAAAACCCCACATTCTTAAAGCAATATTCATATATTGTAGTAGCCTTAGTACCTACTATAACGGGATAACCTAACCCGATACGAAGCGTCATAATGCATTGTTTCTAAGTCGGCGATTAACGCGCTCATGCGAAATAATCAATGCTAGCACGATCATCGGCTTCATAAGATTGCATTCAATGCAGAAATTAATGCATTAAATAACAATCCATTTTTCTAGGTCTGAAAAAAAAACAACAGACTGAATTCTACGACCAATGGTACAAACCTTATATGGCAATAGGAACCATACTGTAACTTATAGTATACCGAAGCAACGTGTACGCAGCAATTAGTACATATATAATGGGGCACAATTTATATAAACCCCACAACAAGCTTAAAAAATGAAAACTAAATAATACTTCGTTGAGTCACTATAACAGCGGACTCACAAGGTCTTTAGCGTCATCTATTCTCATGACGCTTACGCCCTTTGTACCAATTGTTACAATTTAGAATATTTTCCAAAAAACGAAACGACGAAACAAAACTGTTACTATTACATAAGTTGTGGCTTTCTGATGACTTGTGTTGTACTTAGTTGAGTACTAAGATTATTTATTTAGTTGTGATAATATATATATATATGTATATATATGTATTTATGGGTATATATTTGTGTTTATATGGATATGTATTGTATATATATGTTTATTTTATATTCTAGATTACAGGTTTTAATTATTTACGTTTGTAATAATTGAACCATAATTTACTTTCTGTTCATAGTGTTCGTTTGTCTATCTTGATCTGTTTATTGTTTCATTCTCAATTGCTCAAAGGTTGACTGGAAGAGATCCCTTATAGGGATAAGTCCGCCTTTGTACATTGTATATATTTATGTTCTTTTATTGTGTTTGTAATCTGTCTTATGTACAATAAAGTGTTTACATACATACATACATACTATTAAACATTCTTACAAAACCTCACGAGAATCTGTTGAGAATTGAGACCTGTAGGGGATAACATCCGCGCGGATATACGAAAGCATTTTTGCCCAAGATGAAACGGAGACCTTCGCTAACGCTTAGGTCAAATAGAAAACACGGCGTATACGGCGCTTCATATTCGGTCTTGCATACAACAGAGCATTTTACTTTTTATTACAACTATTAAGATATTGATTCTCTCTAGGTGGCATCGCGCACTTCAAGGGAGGGGACGTAGAATAAACAATGCAATTATACAACGCTATTGTAATGCAATACGGCTGCACATAAATGAAATTGTTTAATAAAGTAACTGATTAGTTCTTGATCTATGCAAACTGATAGCATTCGGAAATCTCACAGAAAAAAGACATCCTTGGCAAAGGACACTTTTCTCATAAATTATAATCTATCATTTCTTATTATCAGAAACACATTTAACTATGTGTAACACAATTAATGTAGTAGGTACTAGTGTACTACTACTTATTTGCTTCGATATAACATAATGCCATTTTCCGTAAACACTCATCAACACTGTTTTTTGTGAAAACTACTGTCCAACTATGAAACGTACCTAAATATGTGTGTTAGAAAGAAACAATACACGTTTTAATTATTAGAAGTTAAAATACTTGATAAATATGTTTTATATAAAGGGGCAAGTCTACAAATGAACGATTCTGACGCTTTAGTAGGTAAACAAAAGCTTGTAAAAATTGACCCGTATTTTGAGACATTCACTCTTAAAATCAAATTCTCATTCACCCTACCTCAGCTCTTTAAGTTCTTATTCGGCACCCAAGTCACGGTTTCGGTTTTGAGTCTATTCGTAATCCCCTCGACTTGAAATTGCTGTTGAGACAGTTCGCGGATGTTCAGCGATTCACTTTGGATCTTGAGATTATCGTGACCGTATACCCTTCCCGGTCTCTTAAAGATTACTCCAAAAGATGGAGTTTTAAAGCGCTTGAACGCACATTGAGCATTCGTAGATCGGACAAGAAGGTAAATGGCTGAATTAATAAATCAGGGGATAAAGCAAAATATCTTTTAAGTTTTTAAGACACATAAAATGTCCTATAGGTATGATAAGACCGGGTTTTTATACAATATCTTAGTTGAATTCCATAATTTTCAAACGAAGCTGATGGCGATAATACTAAAAAGGACAAAGAAACGTTATAACTTTTAAAGTTCTGCTCGGTGATACTCCACAACAAATTATAGTTTTTTTAAGGTATAAGTCTAGTGAAATTATAGGTTCTTCTGATAAGGGCTCAAAAAGCTTTAGAAAAGGATCTTTTTTCTGGTTGCTGTTTTTATACGAGAAAACATTGCCTTTAACCGGACGAAACTGAAAAACTAAGTAACAAAACTGACGAAGTGATTGACGCTTCAATCATTCAATATTTTCGATAGCTTTGTATATTGTAAGGAATACAGTGTACCGTGTATTATGTATTTTGTACACAGGATACTATTAACAATAAATGTATCGAATGTAAACAAAATGCAGACAGCAGACTGCGACCTTACATATTTATTTAGACATATTGCTTTATTATGCTGAAATAGTACAATATAAAATAACGATTGTTGCTGCTCTTAGAAATCACTAACAATATTCGCAAACCCTAAAAGCAATAATACATCTAAGAAATACTAAAGATCTTCGAAACCGTCTGAAATGATGTAAATGAGTAGATCTGATAGTATAGTACTTAGAGTATATGAAACTTTACCAATAAGAGAAAATAAGTGGCTGGATGATATGGCCAAAATCAGTACCTACAGTGTGGAAAAAAATTATGGGTCCTGGAGGGAAAGTACCTTAAAACCTTAAGTTAGCTCATTTTAATTAAAGAAAACATTCTTTTATTTTTTACAAGAAAGAAAACTGCATTCAAAGATTTCTTTAATTCGCTTGTCTCGTCCGGGAATAGAACCGACTAAAAATTCAAAAACATGAACATCCTCTATTTTATTCTACTAGTCGATAAAGTTAATGTTAATAATAACATTTCTCCAAGAAACATTATAGGTCTTACACTCGTCTGTCGTACAAAATAATGGATATTTTGCTGCCTCCGCAGTAGGGCTCCGGGGGGATCCCTGCGGTTATAGGCTCACAGACGGGGTGCCTGACCAACTGGCGCCCACAATGTCTGCGGTCCATGGGCCGGCTGTCGGGGGCGTACGCAATCGAATGCTGATAGTAGTGATAGTGATCCTGCGGCGCTCCTCTACAAGGCGGAGTCGGCATTCGTTGGTGGTTTTAGACGGTAGTCCTACCACTGGTTAGTCCGTCATCGCTCCTGGCTCCAAATCGAATATTTAGTACTCAAGATTATTTTTAGACAAGCAAAATTGAAAAAAAAAAAAAAAAAATCTTTGAATGCAGTTTTGTTTCTTTCAAAAAATAAAAGAATGTTTACTTTAAGTAAAATGAGCTAACTTAAGGTTTTAAGTTAGCTCACTTTCCTTCCATGGCCTATTATTTTTTTCCACCTTGTATAATAAAGACACTATGTACAACAACACATAACGGTCAGTCACATAATGTGGCTTGACTTTGATAAGGGTTACACCAGAAAATATTCGGACGTTCTTTTTCAAAATCCGTTTGTTTGATTCTGATTTATTGCCATCCGAACCCTCCTGATCAGCTGAATTCCTGACCTGTACACCCGTCCGAATTAATCCAAGCATATAAATCTAACTTAATACGAATCCCTCGTAAATATTGAACAGGCTCACATTAAGGAAAAAGTATGAATAATGCAAGTTAGCCTGTGAAAAATGTAACTTTTTCGGACACAGTATTTCTTTTTAATTTAGTTAGGCCAGGCTGAAACAAGAGTCAAGTCAAATGTATAACAGTAAAGTTTCTTTGGGGAGTTAATTTAAGGTAGGTCTTTGAAGCTGGGCTGTATTATTTCAACAGAGGAAGAATTTCTAGGCTATAACCTGATGGCATATGGCATATCTCAAAAAGAAAGGATCTGACACGTGTTTCTTTCTACTGCATGACTAGACTTTATTGACCGATTTACGACCTGGCGCGTAGCCGCCAACATGTAACATTCTGCTTATCATCAAATATTCTGTTAGTAGTTTTACTGCCTAGCTAAAAAGGTTTTCCTTTCTGACAGTTCTGCCTGTTTGCCGAATTTCGCCCGACTTTTGGCCGATAATTTAAGTTTACAACCTTCTTGAACGTTTAAGTAAATCAATCAGCTTGCCGGGCCAGCTGATTGATTTGCTTAAAGCTTTAAGTCAGCCTGGCCCAATTAATTATTGACTGATAAATAGTTCATTAACTATTTTTGTAGGTATAATAAATTTGTTACTTAAAAATACGACGAAATGAAATTGGTTACAAAAGAGATTTATGATTTAGAGAATACAGTAAAAGCATATGTGCTTGCAATTGAAAGATTCCCATAAATTTGTTTATAACCTCGAAATCGCAATCGGCGGTGTCGCTTTGAACTGTCTGACTAAGGCGGTCTTCACATTGAATGTGGATATTACGCACGCCCAAAGCAATATATTATCTGCTTTATTCTGTGCGGTGGTCGGAAAAATTCCATACTAGTAAAATAATTTGATTTGTTCCCTAGGTGTAAATCTTTGTTTTTGGAAACGTCTACAGAGCGGCAGCGAGATGGAAAAGAAACGGAAAAAGTAAAGGGGCTGGAGTTGGGAGAGCTGACAACTGGCAAGATAACTATTATGTGCCCGTAAAGGAACAAACGTGAATATATTCAACTCATACATCGTTAGTGCATTTTTCTCTTAAACTTGTGTGTCAGAGTCGGAGTTGTTGACATTGTTTCGAAATCCGCCCTCATGTGCCATGCCAGGTGTCTGGGAAACAAGAATGCCAGGGGAAACTGTTATTTGAAGCAACTTCAAATTGTAGTTACCTGCATGTATACGGAGATAAGTTGTGCAATAAGCGTACCTAAATACCTATTATTTAAAGCTTACTTAACGTCTCCAGATACAAAGATAAAATGTTAGTTTTTAGCTATTATTTATGTTCTATATAGTGATAATTATAAGCAAAAATAATTACTAAGATTAACACGTCGAGATATCACTTATTACCTGAGTACCGGTAATTAAAGACCTTATTACCGCAAATATTTTGTATAATAAAAATATACAATTATAGATGGCTAAATACTCTTTAACAAGTGAAATAGGTAACGTACGAGTAATATTATGTTGCAGGCTTACGGTTGTTTCAAAATTTATTCGAGTATAATACAGAAAGTAACTGCTGGAACTAGGCACTGGCTTTAATAGTCAAAGAACCAGATGTTATCACTATACTGTTGTATAGTTTCATTTCAAAGACAGAAAGTAATTGTTTTAGAAACAAAGTCATGAAGAATATAAAGCGATGACTACAAAATAAATAAATTACAGATAAAGTTTATGAGTGTCAATTATTTTCGCTTGTTGAGCCTTAAAACGGGTTGAAATTTATATTATTTAAATAATTTTCGTTTAAATATCACGAATCCAAAAGTTAGAAAAAAAAAATATGTTCCAATCTGTTGTTTGTTAGTTGTTTGTGGCAGTTTTAATCTGTGTATATATTTGCAATCTATGGACGCGGACGGTTCCTAACATGAGCGGCACGTACTCGCCCGCGGCGATTCTAATATTATGTAGGCTGGTAATGCTGGTATACTGATACCAGAAGTGTATGAGAACTGTCATCTATATTTTGTGATTTATTTGCGTCGAATACTTCCTTGCTTGCATTAAATTATGATTTTCGCGCGTATATGTACTTATTTGCCATGAAACATATATTATATCGGTTATCATTAAATTCAGATATTTCGAAAAGTTTATTGGGTGTACCTATATGTATGTAATACATACATACACCCAACAAAACTTACATACTATGTACCTATTAATTTTTTGGAGAACAAAAGATGCCTGATCCAAAGTTAATCAAAAAACATGTTTTGATTTCTTGTAAAATTGTAAATGCATATCTATCGGAATGCCTACGTGTTTACTGATACGAACTGCGAAAGGGGCGAACTGATAGTGCAACTATCTTCGAATAAAGCATTTTCCACTCGTTTATTATAATGATTTTTTTTTTTTAAACTTTCTGTACGTGTACCTAACAATAATAAACGTGTATAATCGTTCTACTGTTACATAAACAACAACAAACCAATCACAATGACCACTTTAGCATTGTTTACTGATATATCGTTGGTTACTATATTTGCACATATATTAAACTTCAATTGGTTTATGACATACTGATTGACTTCTGCTAATACACTCGATACGATAACGGACGGTTCATTTAGACATACCTAAGTTGTATGCGGAATACAAATGGTATATAATTAATTCATTAATATATTATTATGTAGTTCCTAATGTGCGACTTACCGCCAAGGTCAACCCGATCCGTAAACAAAAAACCGGATTCAAGACCTCACGTTCAAATTTAAGTACATAGGTATGAATACTTATAGGCACAAGCGGTAGCATCGCTGCACAGCTATTTCCTGTTTTACTCAAGAAGTAAACGAAGCGTGGCAGAAACACAACATACACAGTTCTAATTACCAACACCGGCAAAGAAAACTAAAAAATAACATTAACAAGGTTGGTTATAAACAGCACACTACCTATGAACACTTGAACTTCACACTATGAAACCACCGCGCACTAATGGTGCGTTTCGGCGGTACAGGATAGTCGGATGTTATTGCCGATTTAGGAAGGTAGGTGACATTTCGTGAGCATGTGCTGAGCGGAGCCGCGCCGCTTGGCTGCGCGCTCACTCGCGGCTAGGAGAGGACTGCTCGATTGGTGCGTGCGAACCGCTCGCAAACTCGCTGGCGGCGGCAAAGCATGAGCGGCAGCGGATAGTGCTCGCGGTGGCTGTAGCCTCGACTGTTAACCCTGATCTGTCTGAAAAACAGAATGACCCACCTGTCCTGAAATGAGCATTACGCCAGCGCCAGCGATATTACGGCCACGTGACTTTACAAGTAGTATTCTCAAAACCGCGATTAGGGATAAAAACCGGCAGTGCGAGTCGGACTCGCGCACGAAAGGCTCCGTACCATTACGCAAAAAACGGTTATAGCGGCAACAGAAATCACGCTAGCTATCACGGTTTATAAGATACAGCCTGGTGACAGACGGACAGACAGACAGACAGCGGAGTCTTAGTAATAGGGTCCCGTCTTACCCTTTGGGTACGGAACCCTAAAAATAAGATATATATTGTTGCGCTACCACCGTGATATTCATCATGATACCCACCATAATAAATAAATGAAAAAACAAATGAAATATTATTTTTATCTACTAGTACTATTATTTTTTTACATGATACGGGTAAGAAAGTGAGTTTGTTGTTACTGCAGATTAATTTTTGACGCTATTATTTGCAAAGACTGGTGGTCGATATGATGTAAAGTAAGTAAATAAAGTAAAAATAAGTAAGTAAATCTTAGAAAAACAAAATATTTTTACCTTGCTTCTTGTGCGTGGTAAAAATGTGTCATGGGTGGAAGTTAATATGTCATAAATACAACGTTACGTATTAATGAAAAAGTATGTACGGCTAGTGCACTGTATTCCGCATTTAATGTTGTATATGTATACAAGGATAATCCAGGGCAACAAATATAAACAGTAGTTTTTATAGCACGGCATGTGACTCGACAACCGTCTAATGTGTAGCGATGTGTGAAATCCACGAGTTCGTATTACCAGCTCGGTAATATCAAAGAATACAACTACTTATTCCACACAGACGGGACTTTTATACTTCAAATATTTGCGATCTTAGCAGATGTGTAGGGGTTACACACAAAACCATAAGTTATGCAGGAAAAAAGTGTTAAAAGCCATTGATTGTGTCCCTAAACTTTATTATTTAACATAACACCCTCGGTGGGCGAGTCCGACTCGCACTAGTCCGGTTTTTGTAATAAATTGTAGGAATATATGTATGATCTCTCTGCTGGTTAGTGGCCAAGCACTGTATAATTTTGTAAATTATTTAGACTGGATCAAAAATGTTTAGGTGGCAAGCGCTCGGTTAAACTCTGGAGTGGCCTTTAATGACCTTGGCTTGACAGCAATCGCGCGAGCACGGAAACCTAACAGCATATATTATACAGCATTATAATATTTTTATTTAAAGTAGGTATACTACGTATGCAATATATTCCAATGAACAGTCAAGACATAAAATAAGTACATATTCTAGATAAGATTGGAATAAATCAAGTGAGCCTGTTTTCAATTTAATATTATATTTGAATGATGAATATTTCACGGCTATAAATGTGCGCGACGTTTCGAATCAGATGGAATGCAAGCCTTGAATGATCCACTAAAGCTGCACATAAATATTGCTCTGCCAGTGACATCAGTTTTCGGTTTGTCACGAATGCTGACGTCACGGGGCCAGCGCAACCTTTCACTCCCTGCTTTGTCCTTGACTGTGCGAGCAAATTTATGAATCTCCACCCTATTGGTAATCAGGTCAAAGTAAAAAGTCGAGGTAAAGTTACATACTGGGTTACATTTTTTAGGTGATCTATGATCACAATATCTTTGTAGCAGCCTAGCAGCGTTGAACTTTAAAAAGTATGGAACACCTGATTTTTTTGCGATTCATTCAGGGTTGTTCTCATGACAAAAGTTGGTCATAGTAATGAGTACGCGTCCATAACTCCATATATGTATGTCCCTAAAACATCTTCTGACCCTCTGGGGGTGAAAATTTGTATGATAATTAGAGTTCACGAACAACTCTTACATTTAAACACTTTTTTATTTCTTGCAATAAGTTGCAATAACCTTTCTAGCTCCCACTTGTATGAAAAAAACCGGACAAATGCGAGTCGGACTCGCCCACGTAGGGTTCCGTACTTTTTAGTATTTGTTGTTATAGCGGCAACAGAAATAGCGGTCACGCGATCACGGTTCATGAGATACAGCCTGGTGACAGACAGACGGACAGACAGACGGAGAGACGGACAGTGAAGTCTTAGTTATAGGGTCCCGTTTTTACGCTTTGGGTACGGAACCCTAAAAAGTATCCTAACATACGCAATTCTATGGGTTACTAATTAAATACTGAACCCTCTTGTATGGGCTATTTTGTGAAGTTTACCGTTATTTTTTTCTTAATTAAAGAAAAAACATTTAATTTTATTGAGATTGAAAGAAATCGGGATTTCGAGTAAAATATTTTTTACCAAATAAATTAATGTCAACCACGACTGTGTATATCCTTAAAAAATGGATTTATTAATTAATAATTATTAATTTACTCTTACCTACGTATTTTTTCGTAAAAATGTAAATAACTATATTTAGAAATAAGTAGGTAATAAAAACTTGACAAAAATGACAACTAATATCATAATATAAGAATCATTATATACTCTTACCTCGCAATTTTTTTATTACGGAAAAGGGTGAGCAGTGAAATGAAGTGAATGGAGGGCGGAAGTTTGTGTAGAAGTGCCATCAACAAATTCCACGCAGCCAGTTACGGGCAGTTGCTAGTGAAAAAAGGACTGACTGAAGAGCATTCAGTCATCGTATCTACCACATGCAGTACCACATAATCGAGCCACTCATTGAAGTGTGCCACCGTAATTAGTGAGTGTAGGTACATTATAATGTCACAATACATGATAACGACTATTTCCTCTTAGCACACGAATCTGGGCAGTACATAAACAGGATAAATGCACTTGTATATTGTAAATAAAAAACAAAACGGTACGAGTGACGTAGACCTGAGTCATTTTATTTTATCGAATCTTTATTTACAAGTACAAAATTTACACATACAATACATACATACAACATGATTTTCTCCGTGCTGTGCGGAAACCTGGTAAGTGGTGACTATGATTGTAAAATGTATCCCTTTCATCATTGTGTACCTACCGTATCGGTATTATCTTCTATTATTGTTATTGTTTTGCTTATGGTATATGGCAGCACAATCTATGCGTTTAAATGTGGTAAATACTACTGACCAAATGTATTTAACCCTATCAAATTAGTTGTGTCTTAATTTGTGTCTAATTTAATTGATTCCATTGCGTAATAAAATATATACATAGTCAAAAAGTATAGGGGTATTACACCTAAATATGGTAACGAAATATGGATTTTTTGAGTCTGAATTAATTTTTATTTTATTTTATTAGGGATATGAATACGATCAATGTAATTGTACACGAGTTACATAATGAGCTACATGCATAACAAATATTTCATTATGTTTGTTCATTAAACCCATAAAAAAAACAATGCAAACATGTGAATTAAACAATTATTTTGTTGCATTTTTGTTGCTTAAATTTATATTAAGCACTTACAATATCATTCGTTTTATTATAACGATATTTTTTTTTTACAAAAACATTTTTTATGATTTCGTCCATATAATCATCATAGCAGCCGGTCTGGCCTGTGACGTCATGGGCTGTTTTTACCAGCGGTGCACGCGCCACATTAATTTTTTGTTTATTGCGGTACAAGATAGGAAATTAATTAGAAAAAAAAAACAATTTCACGGGAACTAGAATCGTTTGGCATCTCAAAAAATTCATGCACATACATAGCTAATTGCGAAATTAGGCAAAGTTTTAGTACTCACCTACATTCTATTTTTGTTACATGAATTTCATATATTTGATAGTATTTGACCAATTATTCGTACTGAGTGAGTAATAACTGCACGCTCCGTATTACAGTGTGTAAATTTTTAAAAGAACCACTTAGGATGAGGAAGGTACTTACCTCCTCTAGAATCGAAAAAAGGAGTAAATGAGATTTTACGCGTAATATAAACACCATTACTCCTTAATAGGTATTTATGCAACCTTCCTGTTCTTTAGATCCAACCAATATCCATTCAATCTTCCAATATCCTGTTTCCGCGTTCATTATTGGCGTCCCTTTTGGTTATCACTTTTGGGACTGTTCGATAAACAAAACAGATCCTTTTGTAGTGTAAGACCTGTGAATACTAATTCGAAAATAAACGTAATTTTTAGATTTGGCTTGCTACTTTATCTTTACTTTTTATTTTTACCATAAGTTTACATAATAGTTAAAACTGTTATCACAAGAAGCAAGAAATTGGCGTGTTTTTTATCCATGTCCAGCTATATCTGACTTCTAATAGCTACAATTGATTGCAGGTAACCGGCTTGACCTATACAAAGAGATAACCCCAGAGACGTAAGAAATATCTAAGCTCGTGGGTACGGTCAAGATATTTAATTTTAGTACCATTTCGTACCTTGTAACAGTAACAATAGTAAGAGGTTTCATACTGGTACATGGCGGGTGCATGTTGTAACCTAAACTATAAAAAAAGACCTATTGTAACACATGTATGCAATAAACGAAATAATATGATATTGATTGTCACTGTGACAAGATACAACAAAATGGTACTAAAATTAATTTTTTTGACTGTACATCCCTACTATTACTGACTGTGCACTGACTATTATTTAATGTCTATGCATTAAAAAACTAATCAGCGAGAAAGCTTGTTTAGCAATATCTACCACGGTTTCTTCACCACTTTTATAGTGCCGGGCAGAAAATCTCAGGCGTAAATTGTTTGTGACATGGCTAAGGTAAAGTAGATTTTCAAAGTCGTTCACTATAATTACTCTACCTGAATTACCCCGTATCCATTTCTTTTGTGTGATGTGTCACACTTTTGTAGTTACCTACCACTTAGTAACATCTTAAATTCATAGGTACCTATAGTCTAGCCAAAACTAAAATTATTTTATTTATTTTATTTTATTTGTCAGGAAAAGTTACAGTTAGAGTAAGAAGTTAGGTAATGACATAGAAACAGTGAGCCAATTACAAGTTTCCAGCACAGATATGAGTAGAAACTGCGTAAAGTACATGGCGTGCGAAATTACAAATCTAATAATACTTACTTATAATTACTTATAATTATTCTACATGACATTAAAGCTCTCCAAGGGGCCTCTACGTGTTGGATCTATATCCCCACGCAAGCCTATCAAAAGACCGGGATTTATAGGCCCGTGAAATCCGAGGACTTACTTATAATTATATTTTGCTAATCTTGCTGGACAGAGAGAATTGGTTTAAACAGTGAACGAGAAGAACAAAAGAGTTAAAAAAACAGGATAGAAATACATAAGTGTTAACAGTCTGGGCAGTGGGTCTTGGCTCATTAGTTTACTAAACTAAAGCTATCACAGAACAGACCGATGCGAGGAGATCATGATGTTTGCAAAGCTGATTGAAAGACCTAGGAGCTCTTAGAAGAAAGGAATTTTTCCTGTAATTAGTATGAATGAAGGGAATATGGAACGTCTTTTTGGTACGAGAGGATATGCGTGAGGGGACTGCGAACTTGAAGTTCGCTAGTATATCAGGACAGTCTACATAGTCCTGAGCAATTTTCATAATATAAATTACGCCGGATATACACGGTGTTACTTGAGCCACTGAAAACCTGAGACACCCCAACAGATTTTTTTTTATTTTAAACTCATCTTGCATATTTATTATTTAATCCAATAAATATTTAAAAAAATATTCGTTGTTTAGTTTTCTTAACAATTTTATTTGACTGGTAATTCTACACAAGATACTTCGTCGTTTTAGTGACATCAAACAATTGCTAGTTACCATCGTAAACACTGTTAACTGACCATTTGCATACCTTACTGCAACGAGATAAGGTTTACCAATGGCCAGTTAAGGGTGTTGCTCATTGACAAATAACGAGTCAAATGCTAGTTATTGATGTTGTTGCATTACAAACTTGTAGACTGAGCATGTAAAAATAATAAAATATAATAAACAAAATTACCCTCATTAAAATATAACGCAATCGATTCTCCTATCGATTCTGAACAAACTGTTTTTAGGTTTTCGGTGAGTCATGAAACACCGTGTATATATATTATTATCGAATAATATAAGCAGTAAAATATATACTATATATATTTACCTATATCGTATATTGGAATTGGGATTTTTTAATTTTAAATTTTGGCCAAAGTGCGACGAAAATGATTTGACATGAAAGATTATGTACTTATAAAAATATTGAAATAAATATTGTGGATTTTTATAAGTATTGATTTGTATAACATAATACCTACTAGTAGTAGCATATTGTTAGCAGTAGTTTACAAATACACCTTCGCTACGTATGCTAAACGCGCAATAAATATCTGCCAGTCCATTACAGATACATATGATAAGTTACGATTGAATTGGAGATTTACGACTTCCATTTCGAGTGTCTAAGCACATATGGAATGGAAAAAAATATTGGGCCTGGAGGGAACTGCCTTAAATTATTAAGATTAAGAATAAGCTCATTTTGATTTAAAAAAAATGTTTTCTATTATTTTAACTACAAAAAGGCAGCTATCAGTAAAAATGAATAATATTGGAAAATTTTCATATACTAATTTTAAGCCATTTAAAATTTATTTTTGTAAGTAGGCAGACTGTCATTAGTAATATCAATCCGGATCCCAAACAGCAAACAGGTACATACATGAAGTACACACATATCATTTAGTTCCCAGAAATTTGATGGATACTGTGGACAGTATTACTGGAGTCTAATATTAAATTCATCCATCCTGTATAGATATTCAAAAATCCACAATTCTGAGATCTGGTTATTATACACTAATAACATACAAAATATAACATTTATGAATACAGGATAATTAAGGTGAGGATAAGATGTGAGCAAGATCAACCCTGCGCTATCAGTAAATTATAAGCAACTTTTTTGTTGCAGCATTAGTATTTTTTTTTGTATTTAAAAATAAAAGTTATAATTTATAATTTCATTATAAAGTTAAGTTATAATTTCTTTACGATGTGCGTGGTCGCCCTACAATTAGAATACTTCCATCAAATACCTATAGGTAGGGTCCTTCTCTTTGCTTTCAAATTGAATATTAGTCATACTTGTTATGGCCATTTTTTGCCCGGATGCTGCACTTCATGATAAAAGCAAGCCGCTTTGCACAGTGCTAGTAGGGACCAAACTGAGTGATTTGACCCGCAGCAGCGCAAGTTTCACCCCTTAGGAACAGAGATGGCGCCACTTCTTTAAAAAATATTTCAAAAAATTCTACAAGCTAAACCAATGAACCGATTTAAATGTTTAATATCTCAAATGAAAGCTCATTATATACATTACTTTTAAAAAAATACTCAAAAAATATATACTGATTACTTTCGACAAAAAACGGCATCTTAAGTTTTTTTTTTTACTCGATTGATAGTTTTTACTTGGTTTCTCAAAAAAAATGTATGGAACATGAATAGCTTAATGCATGTATATATTACTCAATAAATAACAAGTATTATAAAAAAAACCCGACACCGATACCTCTCATACTTCACGAAATATAAAAGTTTGAATGTGATTGTAAATTTCTTCAAAATATATTTCAAAAAATTCTACAAGCTTAACTATTTGACCGATTTCAATGTTTAATACCTCAAATAAAAGCTCTTTATATACATTACTTATAAAAAAATACTCATAAAACATATATTGAACCCTTTTGGCAAAAAACGGCATCTTAAGTTTTTTTTCTTACTCGATTGATAGTTTTTACTTGATTTCTTAAAAAAAATATTATGGAACATGAATAGTTTAATCAATATATATATAGTACTGAGTATATAAAAGTATTACAAAAAAACCCGACACCCATACCTTTCATTCTTCACGAAATATTTAAGTTCAATTATGCACGTTCTTACAAATAAATCCTTTAAAAGAAATCTTCTACCGCAGTAAGTGCACTGATTTTAATATGAAATGTGTCATATGAAAAGAAATCACCCAATTTATTTTAATAAATAAAAAAATTATAAATAAAAACTGAATAAAGTTTTTTCCTGGTGGTGAATTACAAAAAAATATAACAAATCTAAAATTAGGAATTATTTTTATTTAAAGTGACTACATTTGTAAACAAAAAACTTAAATGTCCTATTCGGGTTCATATTTATTTATTGCAACCATGGTTTTATAGGTATTACAAATTCTTGGTAGTTCCACATGGACCCCGTGGGGGCATAGCAATATTACATGCATACTTAGGATCTAATCTTAAATCTATGTGTATAATATAAAAGTAGGTCAATTTAGTAGTTTTTATACATATAAGCCGAATTGAATCAGGTAATTGTCAGTGTATTAAATACAAAAATAAACGGGCAACTAATTATTATTACGTGATGTCAAATTATATGGTTCACGGTAGATGTAAAACTGAAAAAGAAAAGTCGTTTTGTTAAGTACTCGTACCATTCCAATACTACAAAATCACTGATCATACATGAACTGGTTGCTGTAGATTACTGTTGAATTATTTTTGTGCCTAGTTGATAACCATTAAACCTATAATTTTGTGCCAGACCTATAATTAGTGGTCAGCATGCAAAATAACCCTGGATTGAAAATTACAATAACTTACTTTTGATTTGTACAGCCACATTTGCATGATTTACACTGGGCTGTGCATGGCCAGCTGACGCGACGACACCCACAATGCATAGTTTCGCAGCCAGATTTGCAGCCACAATGGTCCAAGAGGCTTAATTGAGACCAAATCGCTGTAAATGCCGACCATTCCGGAGTCCAACTCTCTTTTTCCTCAGTCCATCCCCAAAAAGATGTACATGGTATGGAAACTTCTAGTTTCAGAGCGTTTCCCCATATATGGCCCTCTTGGTAAGCTGCTCGAAGTGCATGTTTATAGAGAGCAGCTGATGTAGGTGGCAGGGTTGGCAGGTTCTAATTTCTCGGCCAAATCAGATTTGTTCCCTGAACGACGCCCTCCATTGACTGACAACGAAGGTGGACAAATTTGGTTTTCGTACTGGAAGAATTCGTTCAGATCAAGCTGCCTTTCTCTGGCCACTATAAAAAGACGGGAAAATAGGAGTATGTCAACTTTTAAGTTTTTGATTTTGTCAGTTGTCAGGTGTGTAACTACATATTTTAATTTTAGTATAAAGTAACCCTAGATTTGTGTTATTGTTTGGCCAAACGGAACACATAAACGTAAATGAAGTTCACAAATATTTGTTTGCTTCAAAAAACAAGCTTGTGTCAAGCCTGCCACCTACATCAGCTGCTCTCTATAAACATGCACTTCGAGCCGCTTACCAAGCGGGCCATATATGGGGAAACGCTATGAAACCAGAAGTTTCCATACCATGTCCATCTTCTTGGGGATGGACTGAGGAAAAAGAGAGTTGGACTCCGGAATGGTCGGCAGTTACAGCGATTTGGTCGCAATTAAGCCTCTTGGACCATTGTGGCTGCAAATCTGGCTGCGAAACTACCTATATGCGTTGTGAGTGTCGTCGCGTCAGCTTACCATGCACAGCCCAGTGTAAATCATGCAAGGGTGGCTGTACAAATCAAAAGTAAGTTAATGTAATTTTCAATCCAGAGTTATTTTGCATGCTGACCACTGATTATAGGTGTGGCACAAAATTATAGGTTTAATGGTAATCAACTAGGCACAAAAATAATTCAACAGTAAATCTACAGGCACAAAAGTTTTCCAACAGTAATCTACAGCAACCAGTTCATGTATGATCGGTGATTTTGTAGTATTGAAATGGTACGAGTACTTCTCAAAACGACTTTTTTTTCAGTTCTACATCTACCGGTGAACCCGAAGAGGACATTTAAGTTTTTTGTTTACAAATGTAGTCACTTTAAATAAAAATAATTCCTTATTTTAGATTTGTTATATATTTTTTGTAATTCAGCACCAGGAAAAAACTTTATTCAGTTTTTATTTATGAATTTTTTATTTATTAAAATAAATTGGGTGATTTCTTTTCATATGGCACATTTCATATTAAAATCAGTGCACTTACTGCGGTTGAAGATTTCTTTTAAAGAATTTATTTGCAAGAACGTGCATAATTGAACTTAAATATTTCGTGAAGAATCAAAGGTATGGGTGTCGGGTTTTTTTGTAATACTTTTATATACTCAGTACTATATATATATTCATTAAACTATTCATGTTCCGTAATTTTTTTTTATGAAATCAAGTAAAAACTATCAATCGAGTAAGAAAAAAAACTTAAGATGCCGTTTTTTGCCAAAAGTATTCAGTATATGTTTTTTGAATATTTTTTTATAAGTAGTATATATAATGAGCTTTTATTTGAGATATTAAACATTAAAATCGGTCGAATAGTTTAGCTTGTAGAATTATTTGCAATATATCTTGAAGAAATTTACACTCACATTCAAACTTTCATATTTCGAGAAGTATGAGAGATATCGGTGTCGGGTTTTTTTTTATAATACTTGTTATTTATTCAGTAATATATACATGCATTAAACTAATCATATTCCATACAATTTTTTTGAGAAATCAAGTAAAAACTATCAATCGAGTAAAAAAACAAACTTAAAATTCCCGTTTTTATCAAAAGTATTGAGTATATATTATTTGAGTATTTTTTTAAAAGTAAGGTATATAATGCGCTTTCATTTGAGATATTAAACATTTAAATCGGTTCATTGGTTTAGCTTGTAGAATTTTTTGAAATATTTTTTAAAGAAGTGGCGCCATCTCTGTTCCTAAGGGGTGAAACTGCCGCTGCTGCGGGTCAAATCGCTCAGTTTGGTCCCTACTATCACTGTGCAAAGCGGCTTGCTTTTATCATGAAGTGCAGCATTTTGTTCATAACAAGTATGACTATATCATTTGGATACTTTTGCTTATTTTGAAAAAAAGTGTGACAATTTACTTTCTTTATTATTAAAGTACTGTGATAATGGTTTTATCTATTAATTAGGTGTTGTGTGGTGACCATGGTTGTAGAGAATTAAATTTCTCCTCACCAATTTTTTTTATCAAAACAGGAAAAAGTTTAATTGTTTTATTTATTGATTTATCATTTGTTGATTACAGGAAAGCATTTGATAGCTTAACCCATTCTGCCATAGTAACCGCACTCATACATCAAAACATTAATCCTACCTATATAAACTCAAAAATATATACAGTAATAGCACCGAGCACCGCCGATATAAAACTTCAGTACTCCGGTCCGTCGTTCCCTATACAACGAGGTGTTAAACAGGGTGATCCGCTGTCTCCTAAACTATTCACAAGCACCCTCGAAGAAGTTTTCAAGAGCCTGGCGGTTTCCTGGGGGCTGAGGGAATAGTCGTCGGTGATAGGAGGCTATCTAATCTTCGATTCGCCGAAGACATTGTTCTCTTTGCCCCTTCTGCAGCAGAACTACAGAAAATGCACCAAGATCTGAGCAACGCAAGCCTTCAGGTTGTTGGTACTTCAAATGAATCGTGCAGACAAAGGTGATGACCAATAGCAAGAAACGTGATAGTGTCGAGGTAGACGGGCAGATGATACATTATATTGACGAGTACCTACATCTACTTGGGCCAGCTAGTCTCTTTCAGTAACAGGCAAGATAAGGAAGTTTAGCGCCGTGTTCAAAATGCCTGGAAGAGCTACTGGTCCATGAAAGAGCTAATGAAGGGTAACCTTCCATTGTCACTGAAGCGCAAACTGAAGAGCGTACTCCCATCTTAAAGGCCGGAAACGCACTTAAAACCCCTCTGGTGTTGCAGGTGTCCATGGGCGGCGGTAATCGCTTACCATCAATCAGGTGATCCGTCTGCTCGTTTGCCTCCTATATCATAAAAAAACGGTAAATAAAGGTAACAAAATAAATCCGCGACAGACCGATTGTAAATGTGATTTAATATGTAGTTATACTTAGCTAAACACTTTTTCTTTCAAAAGTTTCAAATCGTAAAATGTTTGACTCGGAGAAGTGATACGCAAAATTTGCAATCGTAGCATACACCATCTGCACGTTCGCGAACAAATGGGATAAATTTGTCACGTCACAGTAACTTTCTTACTTTGCTTTTTGGATCAAATGTTTGAACCAATAACACTTTGTGAAGTCCAAATAGCCCAATGATTGAGCCAACTGCCAACGACAAGTCACGAAGATTTCAATTTATTTGTAAAAGAACCTTAACTTAACGCCAATAAAAACCAAGTATTTGCTGTTTAATGGTTCTCGTTTTGTTTTTAAATTGATTATGGTAGGTACATTCCTACTAGATGTTCGAATAGCTAATCTAAGATAAATATATTATTGTTAACTGTTTTTCTCTATGCATCGAGTCACCATCAGAAATATCGGAGCGGCCAACGTACTCCCAAATATCTCAACATGCTAAAATGCCTTCACGATATAGGCGTCTTCAGATATTTGTGAGTACATTGGCTGCTCTGATATATTGGACCGCGACTGTACCGCATCTTACTTACCTGCAAAATTTTCAGCTACCTACCAAACTGGATTTCACTACTTACCTGAAAAAAAAAGACTTTTATTAACAATGATATAATTTATATAAAATTTAACTAAATATTGCTGTGCTGTCGTCCCCAGTTATTAAATTACCATGACTATAAACTGAAATATAGACCGCTGCTACATTGTACTTCAAAATCTGCTTTTTAATAGTAAACTGTTGACAGTGTTGACTAAGACCATTAAATTATTATAGGAGCCAGAGTGTAGGTAGTCAAGTCAATCAGTAAACTCCGTCACAATAAGCTAATTCCTGTCAAAAATGTCATATGAAGTCGAGTGTTGCATGGGCGCATACAGCTTTGTTGATTGTGATTGGTTAAATGCGGCAACTCGCGAGGGTAAACACAGTTCCACGCGCGATTTAACACCAGCTGAGCAGGTTCAGCTCAGATGGACGGACGGTAACGTAACTAAATTACTCTGCTGGGAGTCACCTTACACGGCAAATAAGAGGTCCTGGCTCGATATTGTTAACGTCTCGTCGTCTAATTAAGTATTAGAGCAGACACATATGCCGACAAAGTGTCGCGTGTCTGATTTAGATGTAAATTAATAAACATGAGGAGACATCCAATATGTTACCGTTAAACCCGTTCTTAGTGGAATCGCGTTTTCCCTAGTTAAAACTAGTTATTCATATCGTCTCAGCGAAAACGCGTTTTCACTAGTTAAAACTAGTTTTCGCAAGGTTCCTAGGTAAAAACTAGTTTTAACTGGGTTTTTCCAGCCAAAACTAGGTTTCGCAAAGTGCCTTCGTGAAAACTAGTTTAGACTAACTGTTCAAAAATGTATTTCAGACAAAACAGTTTTTACATGACGATGCACGTAACACAGAAAAACCTTTTTATTTTCTAAGTTAACATTATAAAATACTTAAGGTACCTAAAACGCTCCCCCTCGCTTCACTCGTCGTTGCACCTTTCTTTGACTCTGGCACAATACCGTGAAACCTAATTACTTATTCGTGAAAATTGCAAGAAAAATATTGTTTTCAACTTCGTGTTGATTTTTTTAGCTCATCCTTGCTCATTCGTTAATTTATGGTGCCTATTAGGAAAAGGGTGTGACGCAGAAATAAGTTTCACTTGGGACGCCGTAGGCTGCTTGAAAAAGCCGAAAAGGCTTAACGCGCCAGATTTTCCGGGCGGAAAATGACCCACCCAGTCCAGGGTGCTTAAAATAAATGCAACACTATTTCGTTCTTTCGCAAGCTAACAAAATGACGTGTTTGACTAATATCGTCAGTTAATGTCGAAATGAGAATGGATCGATGAATGGATGGATGGATGAGTCGAATGGATTACGATATCTCTTTTCAAGAATAAAATAAAATAAAAAAAGGCGGTTAAAAACTCTTTTAGTCACGCAACGCAAATAAATTAAGTTCATAAAGTTTTGATCGATCGAGAATATACTTTATTTCAAGATTCATGCATATATCATTAATAAATATTGTCTTGGTTGATCCTCGACTAAAACATATTAAAAGATAATCAAGCGACGAGATATAGCAACAGACTGTCGAAACATTCAGAAATTCTCGGCAAAATTAGGGCCCGCTACAACCGTGCCGGCGAACCGCAGTTCAGCGCTTACGTCACGCGGGTCGATACGATCCGACCAGCCTCCGGCTGCAACCCAAGCAGCTCGACGACAAATTCAACAACTTTTTATTACTTTCCTCCAGCAAGCTTCTTGTTAACTTTCTTTTTTTCTACTCGCCTAATGTCGGCGTAAAATATTGTCCTCTTTTATTTAGTACGAGATAAGTTAACCCGTGTCCCGGTAGTATTTGACGTTGGGTATTTGTTAAATCCTCGTTGTAAGCTGTTTTCATTCAACATTTATCTTTAAACACTTAACAGTCTAAATTGATTACCTGAACATTAAAAACAATTAAAGCCGCATACTGTATTTGACATGTAAAACTATGTTTTATAAAGGAATAAATGAATGAATGAATGAATGAATGAATGAATGAAAGTAATCTACATATAATAATAATGAGCAAATCACATATGTATTTAATCGACGACGTGATGATTAGAAATTTTATCTTTGTACGACCACAGTGAAACTCGCACATCCAATAATGTTGCCAAAACGTTTCAGTACACTTGACTTCTGTCGTATAACTTTTATTAGCTGTCAAGCTCTCTAACGGTCCAAAGTAAAATACAATACTCACTCCCGAGTGCTAACAGGTATTCTTTAACCTGAATCTCTCTGTATCTTTTTCCTGAATTGGGTTATAAATATTTATGAGAAAAGATCCGATTAAATGAAAATGCAAGTCAACCCTAGTCGACTTACTTACTTACTCGTACAATTATCACTCACTAAATGGAACAAAAGACATCAACGCGATTACGACACCTGTTTCTGCACTTCAATTATCGGGCACTTAGATGTTCGTTACGTAGGTACCTAAATAGTATTATTATTGTTTTGATTAACTCATGAAAAAAATGTATACAATAGTTAGTTACCTAGTTAAATAATAAAGGAGAGTCGTCAATATTGTACCGCCAGTTAAATCGTACTACATCTATATTTCCTATTAAACATTAAACAACCTAGTATATTTACGGATGGGGCTCCAAACAATACTCCAGTGGTACAGGTTCATACAGCTAAAAACGAACAAATGAGAGAAAAATATGATTTTCGTGAAACTTGATACAATCTTATTGTGGCTTTGTAACAATATAATTTGTGTTATTCATAAGTTGAAAATACGCAATAAACAGTATTTATGTAAAAAAAATAAACTACCCTATATTGTATGAGTTTTCTAAATTGTCCATGTTTTATGATCGCATCTTCATAATGGTTATTTTAAAAAAAATCCTAGTGGTTTCATTCTTACTAAGCGTTCCGGCCACTACCGGCAAGGTATGATTTAAATCACCAAGTTTAGTATTCTTTAAAGTTATCAGCGATTTCTGTGTCTGGCAATAAATAATTATTTGATATTTAAACCTGAAGTAAGAAGTAGCAAAATGCTTAAAACGAAAGTTCAATAATGTTAATATCCAGAGGAAAACGAGGACTCCGTTTGTATAAAAAGGCGATTTCGCTCGGGTCCTCCGCTTTCCTCTTAATAAAGAAATCCACGTTTTAATAAAAAATGGTACAATATAACCGACCTTCCCCTAAGCTTTTCAAAGCTCCCACCTTATGTTCGATTGTCACGATTGTATAGAATCAATAATGCACTAAACATACTGTTCATAAAAATAATAACTATGCACCTAGTATTTAATTAACCATAACTTGTTACCGGAAAATTGTAAACACTCGTCAGTTTACAATCTCGCTAGTTACTTATTGTAGGAAGATTACTAACTAACTTAACCTGACTAACTGTGTCACAATAAACTGTACCAATAACTAAAATGTAGGAAATAACACGGACAAATATCGTTTGTACCCTTTGGGTACGGAACTCTAAAAAATTCCTAAGAAGCCTACTAAGCATGAAGATAACTTCCGATTTTTTTTCCTTATTTTAATTATTTCCAAGTTTTCTTAAATACACTATTCATAAGTCCCTTATAATATCGACACGCCCATGAAGATTTACGTGATGTATCAAAACCTTTTTGGGAGATCTTCAAGCATCGTATTTTTTGCTCGAGCTCGAGCTAATGAAACCTCGCAAGTGGTTTTTATTAAACGTAGTTTCAATGAATCGTCTCATAAAGAAATCAAAAGGCGCTACTTAGCTACTGTAACGAATGTAGTTTTTTTATTGTTATTTTTAATTAAGCCGCTGTCCTAATTCGACCCTTGTTGTTAATTTTTAAGTTTAGTTATCCCGTATTTTGTTTTTCTTTAATGAGCTATTAAGTGGTGGCAACTGTCCTGGTTTATGAATTATGTATAAGGCACTAGTTATAAGAAACATGTACCGTTTGTGCCCAAATAAACATTAAACATTGTAATTTTCCACTACGTTTTCAAACTATTGTTCTAGGTTTGTAGCATCTCTTTCAAAATATTTTTTTATATGTAGTTAAAAAATTGCTACATGTCGAGTCGTAACCGTAAGAAAACAATTATATGTTCAAATATATAATTATTTGTTCTTGGTATTATAATAAAAGTTCAAAGCCTTCAGGCAATTTTCAAACTAATTTGGGTTTGACTAGTATTACATTAAGCTGCATAAGTGAAACCAATTAAATAGATTTTTAATTGGTTCAGAATAATAAGATAAACCCGTGAATTAAGCCATGAAATGGGGCTCCAAGTAACAAAGGGTTGGTTGTTGATTAGGGTTAAAGTTAGGTTAGAACTGCGACCCCCCGCGGGTTGCTCACCTTGTCGTGGTGGAAGGGCTTAGTAACTGTGGCTTGGTCACCCACGGTAAAGCGAATAGGCAACCAGGGCCGGCCTGTTTGAGGAGCGGGCTGGCCCGAGGAGGACGCTCCAGGTGGGCTTGTTTAGCCCGCTTGTGATGCGACGAAGGTGGACCGTCGAGGAGGAGTGTCGGTATTGCGGTAAGCCGTTCTCCCTATCCTCGGCGGCCGAGGTAGGATCGCAAGGGAAGAGGAGTCATGGTATTTCGATGCGCCACTCTCCCTATCCCCTGCAAACTTGGCGGGGCCGTTCCGTTGTAGCGGCGTTGGTGGGGCTGCAGAGGAAGAGGAGTGTCGGTGTTACGATGTGCCGTTCTCCCTGTCCTCTGCAGCCGAGTTGTGGTTTTGCAACAGAACCATAGACCTGATCTGTCGCCGGGCACCGGGGAGTTTTCTGGCGCCCGTGGCTTCCTTGTGGCGGGCTCGGGGGGGTCCGCTACAGTGCAGAACGGAGGCCGAGGAGGAAGGCGCGTCGTACCATCTGGCGCGCCTAGCGTGAAGGGCCTTCGGGCATTCGCAAAGGAGCCGCTCGCCGCTCGTGGGCGGCTGCCGCCGGTGGGGTCGCGGATGAGTACACAAGCGTTCCTATAACCCCCACCAATAGGGCGGCGAGGCGGCATATGGGGTGGTTTTTGTGGGTATACCGTGGGCCTCATTAGCCTAGACGGGAGTCCCACATAACCACTCGGGTCACCCCCCGCACCCGGGTGGTACGCGAAATGCATTTACCCCTCTAATAAAAACTGAACTGCGACCCTTACAGAAACGAAATACCACTAGAAAAAGGTGACGAAATGGATTAATTATACTACCTATATGTGATCAGTTAAATACCAGCCTATTTATATGGCATTTCAAACTGTTTTGAGAAGTCGGTTTTTTTCTATTAAAGATTATTTTAGGCTCTACTTACCTACTATTTATAAATACGAAGTCGGTACGATTTTGTAAATAATATATTACTTTCCCATATGTCTCCAATAAAAACACAACGCACGTCCCACTCGGCTCTAGTAAGAGGGATTTCATTTATGTAAAAGATTTTTTCGCGTTCCTCCTCGCCTCACAGATGGGAAGATAGTATCGTTTCTGCCAAACCGCAGTAAAACAAACCTCCGTTTTTAGACTACGTCAAGTTTTTAGCTTACGAAAATCAGGTTGTAATATAGTCAAAAAAGGGTAATTCCAGGACTACCAATAAAATAAACTACTAGCTGTTGCCCGCGACTTCGTACGCTTGGATTTGGATGTAGGTTGTTGTATATTCTTGAAAAAGAAGAATAAGGGTTTATACTTGTTATATACTAATAATTTAACAACGCCTAACATTTGTCTGTCACAACCTACAAAGTTTCAAGCCCCTAACTTAAAACAAAATTGTTCTTGATAGGTATAATCACTCTCAACCCCATTAGAAGAAGAATTATATAAATCGCTGAAATTGTTGTTCATGATTTCCAATATAATGCTTTTTTACGAAGTTTAAAGTATCTTGTCCCTATAAAAACATTCAATCCCTTTTTAACTCTATTTGGGGATGAATTTTCAAAAACACTGAAATTACCTGTATTCTAAATATTATGTATTTATAGGGAGTTTCAAAATATTTGTAGCCGATACAAACCTTCAGCCCCTGTTTATCCCCTTGCATTATTTCACTAACTAACCCGGGGTTAAGCGGTTAAACCTGGAGTTACCATGGTTACCAGTACAATTTGACAGTGGGTTAACGGTTTAACCGGTTAACCCCGAGTTAGTAGGATGGACAAGTGGCCCTTAGGGGATGAATTTTAAAAAACGCTGAAATAAGTTTTGTACACAGTATACATGTAACCTGATATGCAAAGTTCGACTTTCTAGCTTTTATAGTTTCGGCTCTGCGTTGATGAGTCAGGTAGTGAGGACATACGCATTTATACATTTAGATTGCCTAAGGATATTATACACCTGTGAGATAACCAAATTGATGGAATTATTACGCTTAAAAGTTAAAGTACGTATGCTAATCTGTAGTAGTACTGTAGTCTAACCCCATAAACAGCATCTCATTTTATCCGAATAAGCTGGCCATTTCGATGATCCATTCACATCGGAGGCGCGAAATGGAGCTATAGACGTCGTTGCTGCGATTGTGATGTGATAGAGATCCATTTTTCTCCATATGAGGTATTGTAGGTAATAAAAGTAATCTCCATTGTTTAGCTACCTACATAAAAAATTGCGACAGTTCTGGATTAACACAGTGGATTCGTGCTCTATATTCTAACGTTTGAAATTCAAATATCCGGATTCTCGTCATAGAAAATCTACAAAAAATTCACGCTGTTCGTGCAAGCATATGAATTTAACGAGATCGTACCTGCCAATTTCTAACTAAAATTACAAAAATACAAATATATTGTTGGTTGGTACAGTTATTTGTGATAAATGTGCAGCAAGTTTGTAAGTTTTTTTTTTTAAGCCTACTAAGTGTCCCACTGCTGGGCAAAGGCCTCTCCCCTTGATTTCCACGACTCCCGATTTGGTATTAGATTATTATAAACCGGGTCACTCACGTATTATTAAGTCGAATAGCTCCCGATTTGGTGTTTCCTCCGGCTAGTTGTTCAGGAAGCTGTTCAGGTCATCCCGCCATCTCCGTTTGGGCCTGCCCCGTCCACGCCCCTCTACCGGCATCCACTTGGTTGCTAAGCTAGCCCACCTCTCCGGATGCATGTGGTAGTTTGTAAGTAATTAAGTAAAATGAAAGATCAAGTATTAGTACTTAATTTGTATATTCGGCTGTTATTCTTGCTGTAAAGGTTATTAATGCTAGATATTTACCATTACAAATTGTACATTGTTAACCTTTTTGTTTGAAGTGAAACTTAAAAACTTTTCCCACAATGTATACATCCATAGAATTTCTATCGCCATGTCATCTTTTTTAACCTCGACTCGGGACGTTGACTCACATGTCAGCTTGTATTCTTTTTTAGCGAGCCATTGCAGTCACTGACTGACGCCGGGTTTAAAACAAACACGATGCGACACAGGCCAGTAATAACCAAGAGATAAGAATATGCGAAAACCTTTACCTCTAATAGAAACAAGTCTATAACCGCTTGGCGCAGTTTAACCTAAACTTGGTAATAATAATAATAATAATAATAATAATAAAAAAAAAAAAAAAAAAAAAAAAAAATGACGCTGTCAACGTCAGACGCGTTTTTTTACTAAATTTTCCTATTCTTTTTAATCAAATATGTTTTTACTGGCTTTTTCTACATTTTCCTTGTACTTTCTTGTGGAAAAGTTACCTCTTCACATTAATGCGACACTCGCAAAGGATACGTGACCGCAAAAATGTAACTACATATGTACAAAACTAGCCGACAAACAATGGTCGAATTATAAAGAAAAGAAAATGATCACAAGGAGTAAAACGCGTCCACAAGCGTCTACCACAACCAACGCACGCCCACCACCCTCGCCCGCCTCGTCCGTCTCCTCGCAATTGTCGTCGGGCGATGAATTCGCCACCGCGCCCGACACCAGCGAGTCGAGCGACGAGAGCGGGCCGCCGCCGCCGCCGCCGCCACGACCACCTGCGCGACGAGGGCGGCCACCGCTGCCGGCACGCTTGGGGCCTGCGGGACATCCTGCCCCGCCCACGGCTCCCGCTGCCGGTGGTGTAGTGCGTCGCATGAGATGGACTCAATCCATGAATGAGAACGTCATGCGCGCCTACTATGGGGTTACAGAGGGGGGAACCCGGCTGTCCGCGTATCGTTCAAGGATGCTGCCTCTGTTTCAGGCACTTGAACCTACCATCACCGTATCGGAGCAGCGACTATCGGACCAGGTGCGCGTCATTCAACGGTTAAAGCGGTTGGATGACGCGACACTTGATCAGCTTCGCCAGGAGGCTCTCTCTGCTCGCGCGGACTCCACCTCGGTGCGAGATCTTCCCGCCACGTCGCCGGATCCGGTGCCCGCACCCGACCTGGCACCGGGGGCGCCGCGGGTTGATTTTAGTACCGACGAGGGGGATTTTGTGAGTCAGAGCGTGAGTACATCTGCCAATGAGCAACTGAGGAGGACTTTGGAAGAGGCGATTACGCAGTATCGCGCCACAACCAACTCTAGGCCACGATTACCACGTCTGCCTATAAATAGACGCAATCTAGCGCTAGTGGGAGCCCTAAACGCTTTACTAGAGCCACATTTACGGACTAGTAAAGATTTAAATGATACGCACTCGATCATGTACTGCGGAGCCATCGCGGCGTGCCGTGTTGCTCGAGTCAAGTTTCCGGACGCTGAACGTGCACCTAGGACCGCCGGAGGTGTCCCTGCATGGCAAGCGCGGATCGAGCGACGTATCAGCTCGTTTAGGACTCTCATTGCAAAGCTGATCTGTTTTAGGGGGGGCAACAACCGCCCCCGAGTAATGCGCTTTGTGAACCAGGCGTTCGCGGGGACGGATGTCAGGCCCCGCGACTACATGGCCAATGTCACAGAGCGCATCGACTTTCTAAAGCAGAAAGTCTATGCATGGGCAAACCGTATTCGCCGCTACAGAAAGCGTGTGGATCGATTCCAGCAGAATCGTCTTTTTCAAAGTGACCAAAGGAAGGTGTACCGAAGGTGGGAGGAAGCCGACTCTCGTGTGTCCGACGTGCGGCTACCGGATGCTACTGCCATGACTGATTTCTGGCGTAGCATCTGGTCAGTGCCTGTAGAACACACGGAGGGCGGTTGGATAGACGTTGTCGAACGTGAGAGCGAGAACATCGAACCTATGGGGGCTATCACCATCAACCCCGATGACGTAAGTTGTGCCATCCGTACGACCCAGAACTGGAAAAGTCCTGGACCGGACGGATTGCACAACTTCTGGCTAAAATGGTTTCGATGCTCGCACGCACGGTTGGCAACGCAGTTCCAACAAGCCCTAGAGCTCGGTTCCCTCCCACCTTCCCTAACAACTGGTGTAACCTTCCTGCTCCACAAGTCCGGTAGTACCACGGAAGCAAAGAACTACAGACCCATCACGTGCTTGCCTACACTTTACAAGCTCCTTACATCCATTTTGAGAGCAAAAATTAACGCGCACATTGTCGCTAACAACATTTTGGCCTCCGCTCAAAATGGATGTAGGGTTGGGTCCCGTGGTACTAAAGAGCTCCTCCTCATAGACATGACCATATGCCAGCAAGTTCGGCGGAACAGGGGGGGCCTCTCGGCCGCCTGGATTGACTATAAGAAGGCCTATGATTCGGTGCCTCACTCATGGCTGAGAAGGGTATTGGAGCTGTATAAACTTGATGCAGCTTTAATATCCTTCCTAAGTGCGTGTATGAGGCAGTGGATCACAGTCCTTCGTCAACCAGGAGGTGGAGATGACCGCCCTGGCCCGCAGGACTTTATAAGGATCGAGCGAGGAATATTTCAGGGTGACAGTCTGAGTCCCCTGTGGTTCTGCCTAGCTCTGAATCCCCTCAGCACCCTGCTGAAGGATTCAGGGTTAGGTTGCCAGCTTCGGAGAGAGGGTGAAGTCATTTCTCACCTTCTGTACATGGATGACCTCAAGCTATTTGCGCCAAATAACCAAGACTTGATGGTGCTATTGAAAACCACAGAAGTTTTCAGTACCGCCATCAGAATGGAGTTTGGTGTCGATAAGTGTGCGGTTATGCATGTACAGCTGGGGGAGGTTGTAAATTCAACAAATTTACAACTTTCTGAGACAATGTCTTTCAGATCTATCTCTGAATCAGAAACCTATAAATACCTTGGTATGTCACAGTCGTTGGGTATTGAGGGCGAGGGTATTAGACGGTCGGTGAAGGAGCGCTTTTTCAGTCGGCTCACAAAAGTCCTTAACAGTCTTTTGTCAGGAGGCAATAAAGTGCGCGCCTTCAACGCCTGGGTAATGCCCATACTCATATACTCCTTTGGCATACTAAGGTGGACTCAGACCGAGCTGGACGCCCTGGATCGGAGGGTCCGTCTACTACTCACCACACACCGTATGCTACACCCACGCTCGTCAGTTATGAGATTGTACATCTCACGGAAGTGTGGAGGTCGAGGCTTCCTTAACGCCAAAGATCTCCACAACCGCGAGGTGTGCAATCTCAGGAATTATTTCCTTAACAACGAGTGTGGGATGCATCGTGATGTGGTGGCAGTGGACGGGCACTTCACGCCGCTCTCCTTGGCAAACGAGAACTGGCACAAACCTGTGGTACAAAGTGCTGCGGGCCGCAAGGCGGTATGGGAGAGTAAGGTGCTACACGGGCGGTTCTACAAGGCCCTCACGGGACCCGATGTAGACCTGCTCGCGTCGGTGAACTGGTTACGATTCGGGGACCTCTTCGGAGAAACCGAGGGTTTTGCCTGTGCAATTGCGGACGAAGTTATGATGACGAACAACTATCGGAAATATATCCTGAAGGACGGTACGGTCGACATTTGTCGGGCATGCCGCCGTCCCGGAGAGTCACTCAGGCATATCATTTCCGGTTGTTCTCATCTTGCTAACGGCGAGTACTTGCACAGACATAATCTCGTAGCCAGGATTATTCACCAGCAGCTTGCTCTTCTATACGGCCTTGTGGACTGCGAAGTACCGTACTACAAGTATTTACCTGTGCCAGTTCTCGAGAATGGTCGTGCCACGCTCTATTGGGATCGATCTATCATCACTGACAGGACTATTGTAGCCAATAAGCCTGACATTGTGATAATAGATCGATCGCAGCGCCGGGCCGTGCTCGTCGACATCACCATCCCCCATGATGAGAATCTCGTGAAAGCCGAGAAGGACAAGTCCAGTAAGTACCTAGACTTGGCTCACGAGATAACCGCCATGTGGGATGTTGATTCGACGATCATTGTCCCGATAGTCGTTTCAGCGAACGGTCTCATAGCGAAGAGTCTCGACCAACACCTTGAGAGACTCTCGCTAGGTGGTTGGATCAAGGGTCAGATGCAGAAGGCGGTTATCTTGGACACGGCGCGGATAGTCCGCCGGTTCCTCTCTCTGCGGCCCTGACCACCGGCAGCTTGGGCCTTGCCCCGCTGCCGGCGGTACCCTAGGTTAGGTTTTTTATAATGTGTTTATATATTTTTTGTAATGTTTTATAAGTGTTTTTGTATTTTACTTTTATATCCATATTATAAAAACCTAGCCTAAGATGAAAGATAAATAAAGAGTATAATAATAATAAAATACTTTATTGTGCACTACAAAGAAAAATACATGTTACAAACAATGACAGGACATAAGTGAGTAGGTAACAACAGGCGGACTTATCGCTAAAAAGCGATCTCTTCCAGACAACCTTCAGATAGGTAACTGTGTTAAATCAGTTTCAAGTTTCAAAAGATTACTTGTACACATTAGTACAATCGGATTAAGTCTAACCTCGAAATCCTTCCAAAAATATGAAATTTGGTATGTATGTGTAAGAAGAAAGCTCCGTTTTAGGGACATGGTGTTCTATACCTTTTTTGTGTAGAACTTAATAAGCTTTGGTTTCGCCATACACAGTATCCACATTAAACCCAGATATTCCGAGAAAAAAAGAAAAACCAAAAAAGACATACTTTTCAAGATGGCGTTTGATCCCCGTGGTCCCCGAAGCTCCAATTTTATGACACGCAAACAAGGATCCCTGAAATCGTAGGTGTCAAATTTCGTTACTGTCGCTATTGTTTAAACCCCATTTAAGACCTAAAATCTGTTTTTGCAGTCACATTTTTAAGTCCTAAATATTTTTCCTCTTTATTTTAGTAAATTTGTATTGCATAGCACTCGTGTACCAATTATGTATCTACTGATGTCTATTTCATTGAAATCCACTCAATAGTTAAGAAGTAAAAATTTGATTTAATATTCGGCATCCTCTCAAGCCGGCTGTATTGATTTTTCTTTAATAAAACAAGTGTAAACAGCTTGTGAAGGGCAAGAGGAATCTACCGATCCGTCATTAAAAAAAAATCCGTCCATTATCCTGAGCTACAGGGTGTACTGATTATCAGTATTTAAACCCATAACCCTACTTTCTGTTTGTCGCAGTCGAGTAAAATGTTAATATTGGGGTATAACGTGTACAAATGTATAGACAAAAGTGGAATTCATATTCCTACAAGTTGTCTATTAAGAGAATATCCCCTGAAAGGGTATAAGCGCTAAATCTGGATTCAGCTATTATTTTCTATAACAAGATGTACTTTTTCCGCGTGTAGAATTTAATAAGCTTTAATGTTGCCTTACACCATATTTTTATAGAGAACGTGTATTTAGAGTAAAACGCAAATTTCTCCAGGATGGTACACATTTTCCAAGATGGCTGCGATTCCTCGAGGTCCCCAAATGTCAAATAGTGTGGACATGAAAAAGAGACCTTTAATTAACATACATACCAAATTTCATATCTTTGGAAGGATTTCGAGGTTAGACTTAATTCGATTGTGCTACATGAGTTTTATAATTGTTGGCCATTTGCTTTTGTTTAGCTTCAAGGCGGGTTTAAATTTATTCAATTGCATGTCGTTTACACATCTAAATGTAAACTGGAACAAGTCGTTTTAGTTTCAACACACGATGTTTGATAAAATGTCCGACAAAAACGTTTTGACATGACAATTATTTATCTTGGAAAATTGCAACTTAAGCACAGCCTTGGGGCACACTTTCATTAATTGATAAGGCCCGGGGAAGGGGGATACCTCTTATTTTCTCTTTATAGACAAAAGAGTATGGGACGAGTACCCGAATACATACATTATTCGACCAATGACAATGCCCATAGGTAGTCCAAAGATTTTATTTTTAAGTTTGAACCAATAACTAAATTGGGAGTTATAAATGTTATAATAATTAATAACTATGGCCACATAACAAGAAATCCATATCACCAATAAATCTCACGACGTACGTAGGTACTGTGACAGTTTGGTAGTAGTCTAGGCGGCCACAAATCAAATCAACTGACTGTTATTGTTCCAGAACATGTTATACATAGATAAATGTAGGAGCTAGTAGTACAAAATGTTCTAATATTAACGTAAGACTACTTACTAGATAATCTAACAATTATAAAGTTTGAAAATTTTAAATTAAAAAACATATTTCAAAGTGGCCTACAACCTATGTCATTCGGGTTACATAACGGAATTAACTATATGTTTCTTAATTTGCGTAGCGTCGTGCGTTGTGCGTCACATTTATTTGAGATATTGAGGATGAGGTGAGGATAGAGATGCAAGTAACGCTTCTCGGTATCGAACCACGGAATGAATAGCTTTAAAAACATACTTACACGACACAACCATACTCACAAAGGTACAAACGTAGACTATGTAGCCAAACTTAACCGATATATGCACTACGGCAAAGACAAAGAAATAGTTCGTATGCCTATAATATTCACTTGTGTGAAATTGACAAAGTTTTACACACACACCACACACACATACACATAACATATTTTTTCATTCCAAATAAGCACGGAAAAATAAGAGTGAAATAGATTGCCTTCATTTTTCTGTCTTAACAAAAATTTGTGATGTAATTTATTTTATCACTTTGCAAGTAGCAAATAAAAATATGTAAGTAGTTTGAAAAACACACATAACCAATTTTTAATATTTGTTTTTATGCAGTGTACTTTTCGTATTCGTATTTATTTAGCATCGTTCGCAGACGTTTCTGCTTGATACAAAATTATTTTTCGTATTACCTATCACACCAAGTTTGAGGTTTTTAGATAAATAGTCTTTTACAAACAGCTACAATACAGTCCAGGTAAATAAGATAGTTACAGCATAGTGCAGGGAGGCATTCCTTACATTAATATGCATGGATTGTCCGGAAAGTCCAAAACATGGCTTGAACGTCATTATATTTTAAGCCATTCCAAACAAAATTGCTTATGTACCTGGTGCCTAACTCTTGAAAACCAATATGAGAATACAGCTAAATATGTCTTATCAACAACGTTCCACGGAAACTTTTTGTTTAACTGGCTCAGTAAAGAAACTGACTCAGATCTTTGTAAAGCATATATTAAGAAATAATTAATCTCCACATGGCTGGGTACAATCCATGTCAAAAAAGTGCAAGTAAGGGGAGCAATTTGTTGAGACGCGGTCCTTCACTGTGGCACGCAGTATAACTAGTGGCAGTATGATAGCCATTTGTTGAATTCGAATGTGAAAAGTCAAAGACTATCGTATAAAGTTTTAATATGTAAAAATGCACATACTTCGTATACATTGTACAAATTGACCAGCCATCTGTTTGTATATTTTTTATGCAGAATTTTAAGGAATTTGCAGTGGCATTGAGGCTTGATAGTAGGAGATACGCTATACATATATGGTCGACCTTAACCGATACGTCTGACGGATGAAACTTAAAGCGTTTTTCCTTCTAACTTTACTAACCATCGGTCCAAAAAATATGAAAAAAGACAGTTTTGCTACGCTGGAATACTCCTAAAAAGTTTTCGCTCCAGCGCAGACTGATCGGTTGAGCGGTCTCAACCTGATCTGAGGGTGTAAAGGGAATCGAGCTAATGGGAGCATAAATCTTAAAACAATCGTGATCAGCTAAACCGTTTTTGAGTCATCGCTAAAAGTCTTTCTTATTTTATTTAAAAGCCTGGCATACCTTATTTGTGACCGGATTTTCTCAAGCAACCCTATACCACTGTTTTTTTTAATAAAATTACCATCATTTCTTTCACTGTATTTTCAATATAATTCAAGCGTCAGACAGATGAGTGCAATTATCGATATAAACTCAACTGTTTAAACACGGCAACCACATAATTACCAAAACTAAAATAGAGTTGGGCGGGACATGTTACTAGGCAGAGTGATGGCAGGTGGAAAATATAAATACAAAATAAAATGTTAACGGAATGGTTGCCGCTTTCGAATGAAAGAAGCCCCTGGCGTCCGTTGGCTCGTTGGGTGGACGACATCTGGAAGATTGCGGGTCACTTCTGGATGAGTTTAGCTCAGGACCGGGACAAGTGGCGTACTGGAAGAGAGGCCTACGCCCAGCAGTGGGCGATGAAGGGCTGATATGATGATGATGATGATGAACCACATAATAGTGACCGGAAAAAGATAGGCAACCTAATTGATTCATGTTGTACAAGTTGTATACTAAATTGGAACTTATTTCCTTCGTCATACAAGTCGGTGAAATTTGAAGAAAAAAAATATTTTATTCAATTTTTTTTTTTAAATAGCCTTGATCATTTTGATTTAGGCAACCCTATTTATTCATGTTCAGGAATTTATTCTCCTTCATAAAATATAAGTTTCATCCGTGAGACGTATCGGTCGACTAATATATAACGTATCGGCTATGAATTGTGAATTTTTCAAGCATAAATATTAAGTCCCTAGTGCTCCCGAGAATACAATTCACAAACGCCTGTAAGTTGGCTATGAGAGGCCTTTATCACAAAACCTGTCATTGTAAAATTTGATTGTAAGAAATGGAGGAAAATGAAATACAGTAAGAAAAAAAAAAGAATATGGATTGTTATTTGACTTCGACTGTATTAAGGCAATGGTTTAATGAACTAGCATTCTCGCAACATTAAATGCGCTGTTTTTAAGCAAACGGGAATCATTTATCATGTATTTACATTATAGTACCTACATGCGAAAAAACCTTCGAAAATACGCATGTGACCGATGCTGGAGACGCAAATAGATAAATAACACCCTGCTTACCACCAATACATTAAAAAAAAATATCGAGGAAAAGGTAGAGTTAAAATATGAAATGAGGAGATTGAGGAGACTGTTGCGCTTCTGAGTAGGGCGTGCGGCGGGCGCTCCGCTTCACGATTTAATTGCTTTGGCGCTCTTCCATCCCGCTCGCTTCACTACGGCGCTGCTTAAGTACGTATGAGCATATCGCTATTTATTCGCGCTGCCATCATCTTACCTTAAGTTATTACAATAATACCAAATTAGTTAAACTATATCATCAATATTGGCACGGAAGAACAGAATTAAATCGCATTATGAAATCCAATGATTAAACATCACGTCATCAAATAAATATACACAAAATATTTTTATTATTCTATAAATACCTACGTATCTGAGTAGATACGTAGGTATTTTACACTAGGTACATATTACTTCAGCAACGGTCAAGGCGTTTTCAAAGATTTTACAGGACTTACGTTTTCAGTTAACTGTTGATTTTATCCCAAACTGGTTTCTTGATATTTATTTATGGTAACACAATTAGCATCCTTGGATTCCGCATATGATGAGATACTCAGTTAGTTTTGTATAATATAATGTAGTATTGTATCATTTGTAAGGAGTAATCAGTTTGCGCTAAAAGTTCTTGAATGTATACAGTTTGTAGGTGTAGGTACAAAAGCGCTATTTAAAAAACGCTGGATTTTGTTTGAAACAGTATGTGAGTTGTCTTCAAGGAGATAATCACCGTCACTTGGTCCATTAATTGTTACAAAAATATACACCAACTGCTAAAAAAGACACGCATTTTGTTTTATTGCGTTACAGTTTTATATTTAAACACTGAAGTAAATTTACGATTTTGTAATGTTTATGTTTATCCAGTGGATGATGTTAAAGGTACCGTCTGTTCAACTATGTATTCAAAATTCTTGGCTATGGTATCTAATTTAAATATCTATAAATCTAAACACATGGTAGGTGCACAGACACGTATCAACCTAGGATAATGGAGTTCAGACGAATTTACATACAGACTAGTTGTACGTCGAACTATATAGTATAATGATTTGAGAATTAAGTTAAAATTGCATGTTCGGGGAGATTTTACATGTGTGAATGGTCCAAGACGGATTTTAGGGTTCCATACCCAAAGGGTAAAAACGGGACCCTATTACGAAGACTCCGCTGTCCGTCCGTCCGTCTGTCTGTCTGTCCGTCTGCCACCAGGCTGTATCTCATGAACCGTGATAGCTAGACAGTTGAAATTTTTACAGATAAGGTATTTCTGTTGCCGCTATAACAACAAATACTAAAAACAGAATAAAATAAATATTTAAGTGGGGCTCCCATACAACAAACGTGATTTTTTTGCCTTTTTCTGCGTTATGGTACCCCTTCGTGCGCGAGGCAGACTCGCACTTGGCCGGGTTTTTTCTATTTATTAAAGATTTGGCCGGCTGCCTACGATAAACCTGCCCTTGGCTGAAAATAATAATTTCATCAAACTTTGTTCATCTGTACAAATCTGTCTTATGTACAATAAAGTGTTTACATACATACATACTTTGAGTTTAATACAAAAAAAAAACAAATTAACATTTTCATAAAAGTTTTTTAAAATATTGCAATATTGGATCTCTAATAATTACTAACTATAGTAAATTATAGGTAAATGTAATAACTACCGGCTTTTACTAATCGGGTCCAAACCTTTATATTTAGATGATGATTTAAGGTTATTTTGCGTATCGGTGAGCCTAGTCTCCTATTGAGCTTCTACTTCAACACAATAACGCCAATTACATTTTTGTAAAACTGTCAAGAGATCATTGTGTTGTAGATATTAGTGCAAATTCCATTGGTACCTTCTAATAAAAAGCTTTTTTTAACAGAAAATTTAACATTATGGAATTATCAAAAAATATACGATTAACGTCTTGTATTTACGTCGCGCTTTGAGAGTAGAAATAAATGCCTATAACAAAATGTAAAACTTTGAACACGTTTTTTGCACACAAAAGTCGAATCGGTAGGGATATGAGTTATATATTTTTCATCATTTGATATTTATTTATTGAAATAAAATTTTAAAGCATTACAGCTAAGGGCGCCAATGCGCTGTAAAACTAAGTAATAAAAGCTATATGTAATAAAGTTATAGGATAATTTTGACAATAATTAATAAGCTACCTATGTTGATTCACAAAAACGTAAAAAATCTTTAAAAATTTATAATTTTTGTTGGCAAACAAGTCGCATCAGGTGCAAAAGACAAAAGATATATTATGATACTTAGAATGAGGTTAGATTGTTTTACTGTAGTAAAATGGTTCCTGGTCTTAAAAATCAAACATGTCAGGTTTTTGAAGCTCAATTTTGAATTTTAAGGGCGGGTTTTAATGTATACTTACAAATAGATAGAAATTGAATGTAGGTATTAAGAATCTAATCAAATAATCGAATTAAATTTAATGCTCTAAACTCAACTTATAAGCATTAGTCAATTCAGACACTTTTTTATGTAAAGTAACCGCCCGCAATTTTGCTAGCGAGGAATTGGATAAATAAAAAATTTCATACTCAATCAAAATTTCTAAATTTACAAAATTAGGTTGAAACTAGAAATAGTACTAGTAAAAATATACGAGTCATTCTAGTAGTCTCGTGACGTCGAAAGCCGTTGCTTTTTTATATATTTTTTTGATAACCACAAGGCAATAGCATTCTGGGATTTATTGTAATTTATACAATTTCCCAATGGGATTCTATTTTGATGGAAAAGATGCCGCATCTTTTCCATCAAAACAGAATCTAAAGAATATGATGGGTTTATTTTTCAAGTGACATGCTCAAATTTTATTCGATTAACAAACCTGAAAAGGAAAAGTCATTAAAATTTAGGACCAGATCAAAATTCTTAAATCTGAGTTTATTTGGCACTTGGGCAAAAACAGTCGTTGTTTCTAGATAAAGCTAATTTTCAAGATGCTGACTGAATTAATTAAATTAGACAAAAGGTCCCGTGGCTCGTTTGTGGCGCCTAAGATAACAAAATCTATAGGGATGTCGATATTTTTTGTTTAAGTCCCTAACAGCTGTATTACGAAATTGTCTAATAGGTACAATAGGTACTTAGTTAGGTACTGTAATTAGGTAGCTAATCAATAATTTCTTAAAAAAGGACTATAAGACTTTTATCGCTGAACTATTCGGAAGAAACAAAGAATGTTTATGCATTTTGAATAGCCAAATTATAAATTTTTAAAATTAAATAAGCTACCCAAATTACTACATCCACGCAGACGAAGTCGCGGACAAAAGCTAGTATACTATATACATGAGAACCTTATAATGAGTTCTTTCATTTGATATGTCACACGATATACTTAGCAATTTTTTGTATGTGGTCTATTGTCTAATTTCCCCAAAAGTGGCCTCCTTTATTTTCGAATTGATTTTCGTTACACTTACATTGGGTAAGAAAAACCGGAGAAACCTAAAAATTAAAATACCTATAACCAAAATCCCATCCCCATGGTGTAAAAATCTGGTAATGCAAATCGTCCTATCTGACGCTGAAGTGCGCTCGCAATGCAAATGCACCCGAGAGAGTAAAACCCTAAAACAGTACCAAAATGGCATTTACACCTCCACACCTCAACCGCACTTATACCCTTTTGGCTCAAGCAGGACAGAAGCTGCCGCGTGATATGGAAATGTCGTAAGTAAATTTAAGGCTCAAATGTGTTTTGGCCTTTTTTAGCCTGGATGGTTAGGCCCGACTGTGCATTACGCAACCGTGGCCGGTCGATACCCAGTTCACCGTCCAATCATCTCGCTTTATATAAAATGATAAGGAACTTTTATAATAAGTATTCCTGACTCAGAATCTCCAAACGACATGTTTTTACATAAACAAAAAAGCTGGGTGTACAATGCTGAAACTAAGGCTCATTAAGCCCCACTGAACAGTGATGGATCGCGATATTCGCGATCCAAGGAAACTAGTTGGCACAGTAATTGATTTGTATCGCGATTTTGCCCTCTTTGTATTTTAAATCACTTGAATTTAACAATATTTTAACTTATTTAGGAATAGGTTATAAAGACTTTTTCAATAAAGCATGTTTGCATGTTGGATGTTTGAAAATTTTAACAACTTATTATTACCATTATTCTAAGAATAGCCCAGAAATTGGCCCTAGTAAGAGTTCAGTAACAATTGTATTGAATAAATAGGGAAGATATAGGTATATATTTCTTACAGATGCAATAAGATAACAATGAATATTCAGTCAACAATAGGTAATTACCGGGAGGATAAAAACAAATGTTGCAGGCACTAAGTTACGCCAAGCAATACGACGGTTGGCATTTCATTTCCACAAAATGGCGACACAATGTTTCATCCCTTAACGTCCAGTAACAGGTGAGGGATAGCTATTAATGTGCAGGTAAACAACCCAAACACGAATAATTCTAAGTTATGCAACAATAATCGTTACGACCAGGAACATTCTGGATATTCAGGGCCCCGTAAACACAGTATCGAGGTTCCGCACGAGTTATAAACGCTTTATGACGAGGATGACGGAATTGTTATGCCCCAGCTTTTGTTACACGCAGTTAATGCTGTGTTTAACTCCGTGGAACTCATTCTTTTGTTTTGGGCTATTTCGACATTACTTACAGCGGGTATTATGGTGACGGCTGGTATTGTAGCTTGGTCTACTAGTATCTACTTAATCCAGAAGCGCTTTCAATTTCAACTTACGTCTTCTCTAAGTATAATTATCAATCTCTTGGACATGTCGGGTCTTCTTGAATGTATGGACTAGAATACACTTGCACACGTTCGAGTTATTCGTTCTGCGGTGCAATTTTAATAAATTAATTCCGTCCTACAACTGAAATTTGCATATTTTATGTTGTACCATGTAAATAATATCTAATACAACATAATTGCTCAAAGTAAACAAAGGGCATCAATCTGTATTCACTACAGACGCCAGAGCAGTTATAACTTTAATTCTAGAAGAACTCAATGCTATTGGACAACTTATGAACTTAAGCTCTTTCATTTGCGACGTGGATGGTTGTGTCGCGGGCGGGTGGTCGTTAAAATTCTCCAACGCTACGACACCTAGTAATTTGTAAATAAATGTAACGAAATATGTCCACGATCTTGCGGCTGAATATTATTTCAATTTGTTTACTCAACGTATATTTTATAAGCAACATTTAATACTTACAGGGAACGCCAGGTGGCACAAGGAACGTTAAATGAATGGCATGCGACAAACTAAGGGTACATCATTTATATTTATTAACACGTCTTTTCTTTCGACAAAAAGCACCGTAATAATAAAATTTATGCATTAAATAATTCTCATACATAAGATTTTTTTAATCTCAAGTATGAAAATAAGCCCACCGGATTAGCAACCTGAAGCGGCAGTGGCCGGTCATATTAGTCGTAGAACCGATAACCGTTGGGATAGACGAGTTCTCAAGTGGAGGCCGCGTATCGGCAAACGTAGCGTAGGATGCCCTCAAACTAGATGGAGCGATGACCTTCGCAAGGTGGCTGGCAAGAGCTGGATCAGAGTTGCCGCAAATCGTGCTCAATGGCGTGCAATAGGATAGGCCTATGTCCAGCAGTGGATGAGACTAGGCTGATGATGATGAAAATGAGATGTTCTTATTCTCAAGAATGTTGATTTTGTCTTGGAAATGAAAATTTGCGGATTTACAAATGCAATAGGTAGCTACATTTGTAAATCCGCACATTTACACTGCAATTACACCTATTAAGTATAATCGCAGTCACAAGCATAATTAACATTTTCTTATCTATCTAGCCAGTGTTATTTCTTACCATTTACTCTGAAATTGTATTTTTCTACTCGTCGAGTATAATCTGTGTATTACGACTTCATATGCGACACTACAACCTTACTCTTTTTAACGTTGGATAGTCTATGGCACTTCCGACTTAAGCATAAGAATTTTATCGATACGGTTTAGTCAATTATAAAAATTTTGAAAATAGAACTACATACATTTCAGTAAAATATTTCTTGTTTAAGGAGACTCGATTTAATGCAAATTAGCCTACTTTAACACGCTGCTGCGTCGCATCTGCTTTGTGATTGGTTGGCCAACAATTGCTTCATAAGTCATAAACGCGCATGTGACACCCTTCATGTAGCAACATCCATATCCTACGAAAACTGCTTAGCGTTGCTTGTTAGTCTCCATAGGCTACGGTGGCCAAAATCGAGAAAAAACTGTCTTAAAATTGAATTTAGCGCGGAGCAGGTACCAGGGCCTCATGAGTTACGAGGAGGTGTCGTTGACCAACCCGCCGGGGGCGGCGGGTCCGGCGGCCGCGGCCGGGGCACGCACGAGTATGAAGGTATCGCGGGCTGCGGCAGCTCGCGTATCTCAGGTGTATACTTTTGGTTTGTTTACCTAAGTATATGATTCTACTAGTTGAAAGTATTATTATTTTTTGTCTCGTAGAAAAAGTATTGTATACAATAGTGATATAATCAAGCTTTTCAATCTCGTACCTTAACTTAAGCAACTCAGCAAGCTTCGTTGCTTAAACACGGTACTCGACTGAAAAGCTCTCTATTATATCACGATTGTATAAAATACTATTATTTATTTACTTACTGCATCTAAAAAGAATCTTCAGAGGCATTTAACTTTAAAATTAAATTTCAAAGATCGGCAAATCGCTTAAAGTCACCGTATTCTCCAAAACTGATTGCCATGCCGTCCCACAGTCTAGATTCCGGCGACTAGCCAGGCCCTATTCATTGGGCTCCATTTTCATCCTGCGCGCAATTTTGCGAGTCTTCCAAATGAGAGCGACAAAAGACCGACAGAAACCAATTTCTTTCGCTAAAACTAGTTAAAATTTCTGTGGTAAACTGTAAAGTCCCAATTTCCATTTTTAGGGTTACGTACCAAAAAGTAAAAAGGAATGGTGCGACTCTGTCCGTCTGTCTACTACTACTTACGCCATCGACTCGAAATTTGGAACAGATATGAACAAGATGCATTAAAAGTGTAATTTTTATATTAACTTTTTTATTCACTATGCGAAATGGGCAAAGATAAAATTTCAAAGTATAGTTTTGAAAGAGCTTAAGTTGTAAATTTTTTTTTACTGTGAAAAAGATAAAGGAAAATAAAAACAAAACAATTTTCCCATTTAGGATATACAATCGGACGTCAATTAATCTTGATTTTTATAATTAACAAAAAACAACCTTTGAGTGTGTTTAGTTACAGATAGGTACCGACTTGAAAATTTTATGGGATTACGTTGAGCATACCTTCTTTCAAATAAAAACACCTGTGAGAACGATATATCTAGTTGAATAACGTCCCGACATTTTGATAACCAGATCACGTGTAGCTATTGGAATAATGTATTTAAATGTATCGTTCTTTGTGCTAGTTTCCAGATGTAGTTGCGCAGTCTCTTTGTCTCGTCGAAAGAGTGCCCTGACGTTGCTTTTTAACTCTACTGAAGGGATTCAAGGGCTATATTAAAATAATCGACTCCAGGAACGTAGACCTGTTACCAACTATTTTTATATAAGTAAATGCATTATTGATGGGTAGGTACATTATTCCCGAATAAAAACCGAATAAAAGATAAGGGAATAGAGACTGACTTACTTTGCAAATATATGACATTATGGCATAATGTCGTACCAAAATTTTAGGTAACGAATTTAAAGCTAATACGGGAAATATGAATTAGTTCAGTTAAGTTCATTTATTTTGTTAAACATCATCATCATCATCTCCTAGCCGATTTCGGCCACAGCGACTGCGTTTTACCACTGAGAGCGTCGCTGGTGCGCTCTCAGGTGACTGACATAGCCAATTTTTGCAGCGAATGTGCGACCACACTCGCTGCAGGTCAGCACCCCTCCGACATAATTGTTAAACATAGGTTTGTTAAACATAGGTTATATGAAAGATGGTAGATACATAAATATACGTTGGATCTCTATGTTTTACCCACTATGCAGGTGTACAAAATTGTCTCGTGCGGTTATCAAATAAACGCATGCTTATGTCTAACCTAATTGAAAACATTGATATGGTAATACTACTACAAAACAACAAGTTATAAATACAATGACAATGAGAATTTGAATTTTTAATTTGTTATGTATACGCTGTGCTGGATTTACTAAACTCCTACGACATCTTAATAACTAGACTTATATTGACCGGGATATAGACCGCGTCGAAATATCGGGAGCTCACAAATAATACAAAAGGTAATCACGGTCTATATCCCGGTCAATATAAGTCTAGTGAAACTAACTGTGAATCATTCAAAAGTCTAATCTTAATATCTATTTCCCTTTATGTAAATTACGTCCAGAGCAATTATAAGAATCTATGTTACAGTTGTTACGTTACAGTAAAATGTATTGAAATAATTTATTTAAGAATTGAGTTGTTACTAACGGCTTAATTGTAGTAAGCGTTTGGCATCCGTTTAAATTATTCAAATTTATGTACAAGCGTGGACAATCTTAATGTCAATCAGATGTACAATAACTAACTATTAGCTTAGCAACTTCACTGTAATTTTAGACAAAGTTAAGTTAGTAACTTATTTATTGGGCGTGAGTATTTATGTAAACAATCCCATCCCTGAGTGCTGGGTTTGGTAACAAATGAAAGGATGAGGGAAAAGGTATTCGGCCTTCGGTATTTACACGGAAACTTAAAATATCGAACATTAGTTTACCTTCACCAATATTCTACATGAAATAATTCCTTTTGAAAAAGGATGACTATATTCAAAAGGATACCTATTTTTGTAGACTATAGTCCGCCCCCAGCATTTCCGATAACTGTACCAAAAAAATATATATGGCATATTGTGTGTTAAAAATTCAAAATCGTTTGTTACCAACTCCAACAAACCTGCCAAACAGAGAACAGATTAGAATATTTACGAACCGACACCAGTGTCGCGAATATCGCGAATCGGCTAATAGCTGCCAACGTCATGGAGTAGATGGCGCTCGTAATCACGTTTAAGTTAAATAGCCGCTTCTAGGTTGTGGTGATTTTTGAGGGTAAGACAAGAGGGTATATGCCCGAACGACAGTAAGAAAAGGAGGTTGTGTGCGGACAAAGCTACGGGAAGAGTGATATTTGCTTTAGGATCTACTCAAGAACTTTCTTATGGTGTTATTAGAATAATGAAGTGTCTCTTGTAGATTGTGACTAACATTAATTGTGATATCAGTATTCAGTGTGAACAGTGATCCGAGGGAATTGTTCATGGCTAATGTAAGTGAAGTTCAATCATAATTATACGAAGGGTTTCGTCCCAAGATATTAGTAATTTAGAATTATCGTCATCTCACCAACGTCCAGGCCTCGTATAGACTTAGATTTAGATTTATTTATTTCATAATATTAAATTACAATATAAATTATTTTTACACTAATCTATACGAATTTATATTATGATCGTCAAGTGGAAAATAACAATTGATTATAATTATACAAAAACAATACACAATTTAAAAACCATTTGAATAAGCAATCGATTAATTAATTAATTAAATTTTATATAGGTATGTATTAGTATGTTTACATATCGTTTTTCCAGTATCAGTAAAGGCATCAGCTCATTCAGTAAAGGCATCAGCTCATTCGATAGGTTAATAAGTATAGTGAGGTTGACGGCAACCAGTTTGCACTTAAAAATCCCCTGTTTTCATGTTGTGTAAGCCAGTGCCGAAACATTGTCTCGGCAGTGAAGCCCTGACAAAACCCCACGAAACAAAATCTTATTTGCCACTAGTACTGAACCCTATCTCCGACATTTTGAAACAAGGTCGAAATACAGGTAGGTACCTAACCTACACTCGTTATTTACGGTTTTCAATTTAATCTACTTTGCGTTCATATGAAGCTATATTCAGTAATAAATGAGGGGTAATTATAAAAATCCGTTTTTGTTTATTAGATCACGAAAGTTTGAAAAGTTAGACGTAAATTTGCTAGATTAAATTGGATAGACTCGAGTCTGTGATTATTATTGTCTACATTCTGTCAGGCAGGTGACATTTACCAACATAATGACATTGCGTTTGGGAAAATTATCATTTGAAAAAAAGTTTCATTTGAATCAATTTGACGAGGACGCTTTGGTTGCAATAGCGTCACAAAATATGTAGTAAAAAAGAAGAATAAGAAAAGAAGAAATATCCAAGACCACGGTAGTAGCAGTCACAATTTTTTGACAACGACCTTATTTGGTTAGGGTAAAGATAGATAACTCCGTAATAGATGGATACAGTATAAGGAAAAAAAACGTGCCTCGAAAATCAAGAAAATTTGATTCTCGACCAGAGGGCGCTACTAGCTTTGGCCTACTGTCGTATAGATGGCGTTAACGGTTTCGTTTGTTATTTAACAATTTTAACGCATATCAGTGAAAAACATGGATCAAAATCATAAAAATAATTAATGCAAATAAAAAAAATCATTTATCCATATTTAAATACATTTTATCGTATTTTTATAAATATTCATTTTTAGTTTTAAGGTGTGTCGATAGATGGCAGTGAATTTACTGGGGTTACAAAATTTACTATGACAGTACCGCTCTATCTTATTATATCCTCTTTGGTTAGGGTATGCGTGACAGCTAGTGCGAACTTTTAGTCAGCAAGCATTTTTTATCGAATTTTATTTATAGTAGGCTCTATGTAAATAAGGTGTCAAAGACTACGTTTCTGTTTTTATAATATCCGTTTTACGGTTTCGACGAAAATGTAAACCGTTTGCTAGGCCATTTCACACGCGCGAGTTTCTCAATTCATTCTGCTCTAAACCGCGGGCCGCCTCAAGATTTTATTACCTACCTTTAATAAAACTACATATCCGGTACAAAATGACGTACCTATATGCTACTCATATTCAAGACTGTGCTACTTTTTATAAACATTACAATGTACGGATGTACCGTGTAATAAACTGACTACCGGTAATGAGAAAATGTTTATATCGGTTTCAAGCACGTAGTCATAATATTTAAAAGAATTGAGTAACATACATAAATCTTAAGTAGTATTGTACAAGCGTTCATTAGTTCATTACAGTCAGAAGATTCGTTTGATATCTATGAGAAAAAAATTGGGTAATCCCAAGTAATTTAAAAATCACTCGTATTCCATTGTAGTAAAAGTCCCCTTTTGGAATCATGCGCCATTTTTTCTTTTTTTTTCTTTCCGAATTACCCGAATAGACTTTAAATCAAAAACAAAGTCACACATTAACCAGTAAATTGCTTCGTTGTGCAAAATATCTGACAAATTTTGTTTTTAAACACAAGTAATTTTTTATCCTTCATATTTTTTTTTAGATTTGCTGTCATCGCCTTCTATTCGGCTGGTCAGTTTGGTTTCGTAGTATAAATAGTAGCTGAAAACATAATCCTCCCTTCTTGGAAACTTGATCAGTTGAGTAATTACAATATTATGCATTTCTTTAAATAACTGATTTTATTGTCAGCGCCCTCTAGTAACATTTACACATATTTAAAGAGAACTACTGAAATTACTGAAACCTGAACCTTTTTCATTTAATCATTCAACAGAGCCATCTATCGGCATTCTAAGGAAATGTTACGTTATAACATGGCGTGCAACGAGAGAATCTGATGCTTTCGTTTTGGTATCGTAGTATGTATTATTTTTAACAGATGGCGTTAGTATCAGGTAAAGTTTTTACGGGACGATTGGTTACAAATTACAAAAAATACTTTTATCTACTACACGCACACACACCATAAACCCTTTATGATGTGTTTAGAAACCGCAAATTGCGACCAGCATAAAGATAAACTTGTTTGTTAGAATAAATCTGTTATCTGTGAAAATGTTCTAATTATATTAATGTTATACATTAATTCATCACATAATTATTACTTTAATATAATAACCTACCTCGTTATAATTACCTACGTACATTCAAATTTGAAACAACTGAAAAGCAACAAAGCAATTTGATTTAACCTCTATTCTAATATCAGTCCAGATGACGTTTTTTTTTCGATACTAACTTAATCCCGCGGCTTTATCTGCGTGGATAATGATTGATGATGATGATGATTTATAAAAACTATCCTGTGTCCATCCCGAGCCACAAACTATCTCCATTCGATTTTTTAAGCTTCAAGAGACAGAGAGACAGACGGCCCGATTCGAACTAAAAGTACGTCAAATATAAGGTCTCAATATTTACCTACGATATAGATCGGATATTATTATCGATACCTTTGGGTTCAATTAGCGTAAAGGACATTTTGGCGAAAATGAGTTATATATACAGTTTTGTTCAGAATTTTAAGCGCTATCGTTTTTAGGGGTCTAAATTACTAAGACTCCGCTGTCCGTCTGTCCGTCTGTCACCAGGCTGTATCTCATGAACCGTGATAGCTAGACAGTTGAAATTTTCACAGATGATGTATTTCTGTTGCCGCTATAACAACAAATACTAAAAACATAATAATATAAATATTTAAATGGGGCTCCCATACAACAAACGTGATTTTTTTTGCTGTTTTTTTCCGTAATGGTACGGAACCCTTCGTGCGCGAGTCCGACTCGCACTTGGCCGGTTTTTTATAGTTAAAATTCCGATTTTTACACTATGAGCTGGCAAAAACAGCATAGCTCAAGGGACGTAAATAACCAGTTATAAATTAGAAATTCAAAGATATTATCGCAAAGGTAGGTCGCTAAATATAAATATTGTTGAAAATGACATACGTCTTTTGTCGTCCTTTAATCCTTTCATTTGTCTTGATGAAATTACCTATACATATCGTATGGTCAATATGGTCGCAAAGGACTTTTTATTTTACTATTGATATTATTAAATTGCTCTTTACGACCCGCCCTGAAAATGATTTTACCATAAGTATAATATGCGAACAAGGTTGTGAAGGACTTTTCTGATTAATTGAACATGTGTAAGTACCGTAGCGGGTGGCCGGTAACTAATATACATCCCCAATTTGGAATAAAATACATAGTCTGAGAACGTCACGCCTACTTAATAAGATAAACTAAATTATCAAAAATCTCATGAACATAAAAAAGGACATTCATAGTGTTTTTGACCAATTGTAGAAGGCACATTAACTTCTTTTTCTTTAGTATTTTACTTATAGATATGATTGCTAATTCAGGTTAAAGAGAATAACATTTTGAGTACTTTTCTAATACACATCAAAAATATAGCTCAAAAAATAACAAAAATATCACCCACTCCCACCCACTGTAATTTTTTTTAAATATAACATTTTAAAAAATCGCTGTTTTTCGCGTCTCCTGAAAACTAGCATTTTGTCCTTTACGACAATAGAACCCAAAGGTATAGTTATGTCAGTATCAAAAGTGACGTTTCTTCAAACAAAAACGTCACTTTTGACACAGACATATCCGATCCATATCATATCTAGACCTAATATTTGACGTATCTTAAAGTTCGAATCAGGCCGAGAGTTACTTTGACAGATGAGGTGTCCAATTGCAAACAATTTTGCCAAATCTCGCATGTTACTTACCGGCCGACTCTATTTTGTGTCTGAATAAAAAACTACGGTTGCGTGATATTATTGTGCGTGAAACAACTTTTCATTTACGGTCATTTGACGTTCAGTTTAACTATAAGTTAATTTAAAATTAGTTTGTTTGTAAAATGAGCAATCTAGATATTTCGAAGACAGTACCTGATACCAGCGACAGAGCAGCGATGTCGCAAAGCTGGTCTTCATACGTTTATAAACTACTATAAAGTGTAACTGCGAATTTACAATTTTAATATTGACAGCGTTTTTTATTAATTTGATTAAAGACATGAGAGTACCCATTCATAGAGCGACGATTAATAATAGTTTTTTTTTTCATTGTTTGTTTGTAACCATCGGAAATTTAACGAATTTAATAATACACATACACGTCATTAGTGTTTTATGGTAAAACCAATTTATTCTAGCTTGGTATAAAAAAATGGCATGATGTCACGATCCTCAGTATTCAGGGACCGACTGAAGAAGAAGATAAAAAATATAATGACATAACTTACTATACAGGGTCCAAAAGGGTCAGTAGGGAGAAGTCAGTTCATATTAATGACAACATTTTGCAAATTATTTAAATTGTGGGCATTTCAGTCTAATGTTTACATAAGATTTCATAGCAAAAATTTGGTCCTTATACTTTCAGGATTAATTATACAAACAAATTCTATACGCAATTACATAAAAAATATTGACCAGGTTCGATTCCCGGTTATGTATGAGAGTTAATGCATATTAAATCACATCATTATTAAAACTAAAATCGACGCCATGGTTCCTAAGCACAGATTTCGCTATCTCTCATAGTTTCTGGCTTCTCCATACTGACCCATTTGGATTTATCGTCCTGTATAATCCATTACTTCCTAGGGATTCAAAGTACGCTAGTGGTAAGTAAAGAAAACTTTGTTATACAAAATTAATATGCAATGCACTCTAAATGCACTTTATTTATGAAGAGTGTATTTTCAGTGAATTGTGGTGCTCGTATACCTACACAACTTTAAAGTTTTAGTAATGCAATATATACTCAGTTTGCTACAATATCTTAATACCTATTTAGACACACCTGGCATACCTGTCCAAAGAGGCAATAAAACCAGCTGAGATAAACGTTTCCTATGATGATTCTTGATTTAAGAGAACGTAGGTCTGGGACTAGGCTTTCTTGGTAGATATAAGTAAATGGCCCCACGTTTGGCCCCGCCGGTGTGACAGGGAGCCTGTTTGGTGGGAAAGGTTACTGCTATCTTAATAATGTTTGTATTTTTATGTCAATGTAAATTTATTTGTGTGTCGTTGGCGTACGTGTCGCCATTATTTTTAGATTAAGCTAGGTCCCCACAGAAAACCAGCGCCACGGTTTGCCGCGGCACTATTGCTGTGGGGATCCTTTTTGGCGTCCATATGTTTTTTTTTTGTCTGCATACTTTTCTTTTTTATATACTATGTTGTGGCGTCAAATAAATGTATTTTCTTTCTTTCTTTCTTTCTTTCTATCTATCACTATTGGAGCATTCCACTAAATTGTCTACCGTTGTCCCGTACGAACGCGAATTTCCTCAGGATTTGCAGGTATAAGAGTTTCCTTTTCTGTGACAAATGGTCAAAAATATGCACAGAAAAATAAGCATCTGCTTAAAATGCCGAAAAAAAAGTCGCAACACAGAAAATAAAACGCGTCTGTACGGGACAGCCCGTGGAATGCTACTATTCATGTTTTTAGCAACCGTATTAAGATCAGGCGTCAATAGCCTACGGTGACTGCTTACCATCAGGCGGGCGGGCTGTATGCTTGTTTGCCACCGACGTGGTATTAAAAAAACCGGCCAAGTGCTAGTCGGACTCGCGTTCCAAAAGGGTTCCGTACATTACACAATTTAAACAATGTATTTCTTATGTGAAATGTCTTTATAAAACCCGTAGGGGTCGGATCAAAAACTAAGTTATTAAGTCCGACTCACGCTTGACTGTACATTTCTAATAGGTTTTCCTGTGATCTATAGGTGAAGATCTAGTTTACATATTTTTTCAATTTTTTTGACCCAGCAGTTTCGGAAATAAAGGGGGTTTTGGTCAATTTTTGGCTATTTTCTTGAATAACTTCTAAACTGTTTATCTTAAAATTATTATATCTAAAAATTTGAGATTCTCACAATGAGCTCTTTCATATGATATGTAACACGATATAGTTTGAAAAACTTTATTTTTTAATTTTCTCATTTACCCCCCAAAAGTGGCTCCTGTGTTTAAAATTCATTTGTTTACGTTACATGTCCGTCTTTGGGTCACAAACTTACATATGTAGACCAAATTTTAACTTAATTAGTCCAGTTGAAGTGTAGGCATAGAATATTAGGTATATTTTAAATTAAGGCATTATATCTACAGTTTTTACTCGACAGTCTTGTGTTTTACTTCTGTCTTGGGTCCCATCTTTACACAGTAGTTTCGGAGAAAATTGGCCGTGACAGACGGACAGACAGACGCACGAGTGATCCTATAAGGGTTCCGTTTTTTCCTTTTGAGGTACGGAACCCTAAAAATCTAAAAAAGCGCTACGATTTTAAAAAACTGCTGGCTAAACCCACTGCACCCTACGCGCTATTTGAAGATGACAAAAACTGTACCCCCACGGCCCACGCGGGCGGAGCCTTGAGATTAAATAGTTTCTTGTTAGGTATTCGTAAGAATGCGGAAATACTTATAATATTCCCTCATATATGGTACATTTCAATGCAAGTGTGCAAAGTGTATCATCATTTACGAGTCTCGAAATACAGACACGGGAGAAGTTAATAATGACACTTGCACACGTACATTGAACGACGTTTTAAATACATTTGCGAAAAAAATCACAATAAATAAATATTGGTTACATGAGTATTGCCTACTTACAGTTACGAATTTTCCCTTGAACTTGAATGATATTGTTAATTTATCACTATAAACTACGACCAGCGATGATTTATGTAGCAAAAATTAATCACATTAACTCATTTTATACAAAAACTTACAGTTGCAATTTAAGTTAATTATTTTGATACAACTAACGGGCGCCGGTTTTACTTTTAAATGTTTATTTTTTCTGTTAACAACAGACAACGTAGCAATGATAGTTCCATTCAGCCAAATAATAATAAAAGTTATTTAGTGAAATATATAGTTGGTCAAGCAAATCTTGTCAGTAAATAAGCACAAAAAAAACTATACTCATCCTTTTCTTTTGGGTGCTAGTACTAGTGTAAGACAAAGATAGTATGATTCTCTCTGTCTATGTTTGAAATGAGACAGTCCTTTGACAAACTATAGTATTATATAACGTTTTATTTATATAATAACAAATAAATATCTAGGTACTTCATATAGTGTAACAATAATTTATACGTAATAAATGTCTAATGGCAAAATAAAAATATATAAACTTTTTGATTACGGTCAGAATTAAATTTAAAATAGCTGGAAAAGTAACATAGTGCTTGTTACTTTTCCAGCTTTTTCAGCAACACCAACTTTGCGAACGCTAAACAGCTACGTAAAGTAGCACTTTGAGCAACTTTTTTTTTATGATATAGGAAATAGGAGGCAAATGAGCAGACGGATCACTTGATGGTAAGCGGTTACCGCCGCCCATGGACACCCGCAACACCAGAGGGATTGTAAGTGCGTTGCCGGCCTTTAAGATGGGAGTACACTCTTTTCTTGAAGGTTTCAAGGTCGTATCGGTCCGGAAATACCGCAGGCAAGTGTATTAAAAATGATGATTATTATTATCTCCTGTATTTTATACCGGGGCACCGTGCCAAGTGTTTTTTTATGTTCGCAACGAATATGACAGTAAGTATTTTGAAAGAGAAGTTTGCGATTAACCTTTGATTGTGCCACCTTGGGAGTGCGTCATAGTGATTCTAATAATACACATTGCACGTGGTACAAAATTTCATAGCTGATACTGGTAAGTACTGATTCAGAATATTTAGATTACAAACCAGATCTCAAAGCCATATAAATAGTGTAATAAATACTAAGTCCTCGTTTCAAACAGTCACGCCTTTTTGGCAAATCTAAAGGAAGCAACGTAAACACAAAAAATAAATATAGTTCGCCACAGTGCATTGACCAAATTTTGCGCTAAGATATCTCTTCTGAGAATTTGGCCACGGTTTTTAGCAAAAATGAAAAAGATGCAATGAAGATGTCCCTATATTAACTTTATAATGATTTAACGAGGACGTGTTTAGCTAAGTTAAAGTGACCATTAACAAACCAATCTACCTACCTACACTTCCATTTTAATTTTATTAAATTCAAGATTACAGATCCCGTTGGTATATGTATATGAGAACCCTTTTACGTATCGGTCAAGTTTACAAAATAAATATCAAGAACTTTAATCCACGCCCTGAATATTTGCTCTGGGGACAAGATGACGTCAACGACTCGAATTCAAATAAAGTGACCAAGCTCAATGCTATAACAGTAAATAGGCCAAGTTTAGGCAAAGTTCAGGACTGTTCAACCTTAGAAACAATCGTGCCAAGCGGCATCGCCTGAGACAAAAGTGCATCACTGCACTCACTAAACCTAACATCTCAAGTACGAAAAAAATTTAAATTTTGAAATCACAGAAGCTATTAGATCTACAGAGACAATTTTAGTCTCGTATTGTAGCAAATTTAGTCTACTTTAAAAACGTCTTGAGAAGGTACTATGAAAAACTAATCCTTTAGTGTTATAATCGCCCAAATCTAAAAAAAAACTATATTTTGCGGTGTTTTTGATTTTTGACTAAATTGCGTTCGGCGCTCGAAGTCACAAACTTGGATTTTTTTATTATAAACAAGTCTGCAAAAAATTAGAACTACCGGATTTGACGCAAATGACCCACGTTACAAAAGTCGACAAAGTTACTGGATTTAGGTGTTGTTATAATAATATATGAAATCGATATAGTAAACTCTTTATTGTAAAAAAATCATATTAAAATTACATACAAATAATAAGATGTACAAAGACTAACTTATCCCTTTGAGGGATCTCTTCCAGTTAACCTTTGAGTAGATGAGAGGAGAGAGTGAAAATAGGGTAACAAATGTAGCAAAATGTACAACAAGGTACCAGAAAGACAAAGGATATACAAAATTAATAGGATAAACATATTATATAAATATTATCATTAGGAGCTTATAACAGTGCGATAACTATCTTATGCTCGACAGGCAGTTAAGTTAGAATAAGTTGTTAGCAAAAATTTCATTTTTGGTAAACGCTTTTTTCGCTGACTTTACTTTTCTTTCCACATCAGGCAACTAATACTCATCGAGACAATTCTAAAAACCCCAAACACAATTAGGTTGCGTTGTTTTATCATAGAGTTCCTATGACCACCTCCAGTCTTCATCATCAGATCAGCTCGATGGTACCATAATATTGCATTGACACCCGACTTACATGCGTATGCCAATTTTCAGCTTCATCGGAAACCGAGAAGATGGTTAAATTAGTTACCTTAGATTCCATTACATAGTTACATACAGGTCGACCTAATAAAAGCGTGTTAAAAATATTAATTACCCACACAAATAGTTGATGAATTCTGAAGACAGTCCTTACCTGTAAAGAGAAAACAATGATTAACATGTGAAATTCGCAATTATACACATATTACGATTGTAATCGAACGTAATGGGTCCTCTTCACTATTGACCATAATGGGCATTGCAGGTGATCCCGATCGTGTGGGAGGGCTTATAATGGCCCATGATCGGCGATGATGGAGCGTAATCGCCATTCTGTCGGTTTTCGGCCAAACATCAAAGGAAGTGGCGGCAATGATTGTGCGCGTACCCACACGATGGAATCGTCGCCCATTCTGTAATGGACCGATGGTGTAGAGGAGCCATAAATATTTGTGATTATTCATCGCAAGTGAAAGCGTTTACAATGAGGGCTAACACGTATGAAGTCGCCGCTAGGGGCTGTAGTGTAGATGGTGGTATTTTCCATAGTTCGAATTGTCAAATGTCACTTGTCACTTCAATGACTGACAGCTGTTCTTTAGTCTTTTGGACCACCATCAACAGAGGCGCCAACTGGTGAGCAAAAAAACGATAGCCCTCATACCGATTGAAGCGATTGTTAATCGTACCTGCTTATGTGATTGCAGGTGACAGTGACACGTCACTGACCAAAAAAAATAGTTGGCCAGCAAATACGAGTATTGACCAGCCCACGTGATTTCAATAAACGGGACCCTGCGATTCGATGTTTGGTTAAGATGTAGCCCCCATTGTTTTGAAAGGATTGTCTGACTAGCTAAACACGTTTAAGTGAATACGTCCACTTTAGTAAAAATAAGTGAACTGTTCTACCGAAAACAATGAATTAATAAAATATCAATCGCCATATTCGGTTTTATTATAATATTCTCGAACATTGTGAAAATCTCATGAATAATTATTTAACCGCAGAAGCTTTTATCCTGGCGCGTACAAATGTTGCAATGTGAAATCAGTTAAAATTGTCGAACATTAAACTCATTCCAAACGTCACTTTGGTTTCAATAATCCCATTTAATACAGTATTATCGTAGGTAACAGCGAACCCGCCTAACGGGCGCTGGCCATGAATGTGTTAAAATTGTACTCAAATTCCAGATACGCAGAAACGTAAATATTTTATATACTTACGTAAAAATCTTATGGTTTTTGTAATATGTCATCAATGTTATAATAAAAGTCTGTGAAAACATTTTGAGGGACTTCTTGAAAACATGGTACTCTCATATTTCTTTTAATTAGTTTGATAGCCTTTTGTACTTATGCTTAAGTTTACTGTTTGGTAGCGTACAGAGTACGAAGACGTGCATTCCCCAGTTCCATAAGTTTAAATTTGCTTTTATGTAGGTACAGTCATGGGCATAAATATATATACATTCCCAAAGTTTCAAACAATGTCGTGTTCACATATTTTTGAGCCATTTGTTTGTATCGATATTTTTGACTTCGACTGTACCTATTATGTACCTACTTTTGCCAGTAAATTTAGCTGAGAAATTATTTCAACTCATATAATGCCTACATGAGGCAGTTGAAACCAATTATAGAATAAATAATAATTTGGGGACAGCCTAAAGAGCCCCACAGATTAACAGTAATCGCCAAAGATCACACACAAACTGCACTTCTAACACGAGTTGGGATTTGACATTTGCGTTAGCGACTGAGTGAACTCGATCGCATTCCCTCTCTATCGCATCAACACATCACTGCGAGCGAAATGGAATGCGATCGAGTTTACGCAGTCGTTAACGTAAACGTCAAGTGTCAACTCATGGTACGGCTACTGTTCCATTTAAGGTTTCAGAATGACAACTATCGCTTTAGTGTGTCAGACGATATTGGACTAGGACGAGAGACCGCCCGATTGGACTCAATAAGGCTTATGTTGTGGGAACTTGACGGCGATATAGTGTGGAAAAAATTAATGTGCCTTGGAGGGAAAGTTCCTTAAAACCGTTAGCTCATTTTACTTAAAGGAAACATTCTTTTATTTTTTAAAAGAAATAAATGCGGCAATTTGATATTAACGGAACAGCGTTTTCTAAGAAGCATTTAATTCCATTACCTTAATTCCGCCTTTGAGTTAAAATGGCGGTTTATATCTGGAGGCAGCTGTGCCTCCAAATCCATCAAAATCGTTCCTAATATTATAGCATTAAATAAAAAATCGGATTTTTATACGATAATAGTAATAAAATGATATTGTCAATTATACGAGTTTCTGACCTTTTAAGACCTGTATTTCACAATGGCCCGAAATTTATGAATTTTGAGAATTTTTCCTAGTAGCTATAGTTGATCACAAATTTAGCACACATATTTGATAATTGCGAATTGATGATCCACATAATTATGACGTTAAGGCTATCGGTTAAACGGATTTAGTATCACACATATATATACTTATCTAAACTTTTAAATGAAATGAAATTTCCACTATAATGACTACTGACTTATCTTACTTTAAAAATCACTAGATGCTGGTACTTTTTAGCACACAAAATTGTCCACACAATGCGTTTTGAGATACAGCTACCCATGTTGCTTGATTTTTAATTTCAGTAACACATTTTTGCAACGGAACCCTAAAAGCAAATCTGCGCGAAAAATGTAGCCAAAGTAATACTAGCGTAAAACACTGCGAGTATTGCTGCCAGTATTTGGCATACTTCTTAATGGTGCTCATGGGACATTCAGAGATTACACGACCTTGTGTAAATGTGCATCGCTGTTGTTGTTGAATTAGGCAAAGCTGGAGCTTGGACGAATTGGGTTAAGTATATATTTTTTTCTAAGGATGCGACATTCAGGGTACCTTATATTATCGTTTTGTCTCAGAGAAACATAGGAAGGAACATAACTGTTCCTGTTAAAATAATGTGAATAGGAGAATTTTAGCCAAGTGCGAGTCGCACTCGGGATCCAAGAAAATCGTAATCACAGTTTTACACATTTTTTTTCCATATAACCGACTCACGCTTGACCTTTCTTATAGAATTTTTCCGAATGGGTAATAGTCCATTACATAAAATAAAATTCTAGGCCCCGTAATTTTGGAGATAAGAGAGGTCAGTTTTGCCTATTTTGATATCATCAGCAGTACACTTTGCTGGTATTTATATTTAAAATCCCCACAACAATCTCCTTTATTACTTAAGTTAGACGATATATTTTGCAAAACTTTTTTTTTTATTTTCTCGTTTACCATAAATATGACCGCATAGTTTAAAATTCATCAATTCAAGAAAATTGTGTGTTGTGTCAGACGGACAGACAGACAACCACGCAAGTGATCCTAGGGGTTACGTTTTTTTTTGAGATACGGATCCCTAAAAAATCAAACAATCTCTTGTTGGAACTGCTTGAGCCTGAAAAATTTAGGTTTTCTCGATAATACGATGCTAAACGTGGTAAATGGACATTTCGTAAGAACATAATTAAATAAGTCAAATAAAAAACCGGCCAAGTGCGAGTCGGACTCGCGCACGAAGGGTACCGTACCATTACGCAAAAAACGGCAAAAAAATCACGTTTGTTGTATGGGAGCCCCACTGAAATATTTATTTTATTCTGTTTTTAGTATTTTTTGTTATAGCGGCAACAGAAATACATCATTTGTGAAAATTTCAACTGTGTAATGCGGTTCATGTGATACAGTCTGGTGACAGACGGACAGACAGACAGTCAGACGGACGGACAGCGGAGTCTTAGTAATAGGGTCCCGTTTAACCCTAGAAACTAGACATGAGTGGTAACATAAGATGAGTAGGCGTATGGATTGGCGTAAATCCTTAGTTACAGCGCGATTGATAAAGACCGAAACTATCACCCTGTAACGTAGACAAATGCAGAAATGTTACAGTACGGATATGGTGGTCGAACTATCCCCTGCAGGTTATACAAATTTCACCTAACTGCACATTATGACACCAATAACAGCCCCCCAACTGTACGTCGACAAAATCCCGTGTTACGTGATGTGATGCCATCCCAACGTAATTACTTGAGCGGAGCCGAGCCGAGCACGTAAGCACATGCCTGCGTATGCTGAGAACCCTTGAATGTCCCGATGTGAAATTGATTGCATACCTCACCATCTTGCGTATTTGTTGGAGATAGGATTATGTTTTACACTACAACAGTATTTAATTATGAAATAAAACTATGAAAACGGATTATATGGCGTATATTGAATTTATAACACATCCCGACGTTTCGAACCCGTCGATATAATCCGTTTTCATAGTTTTATTTCATGAGTAACTATCGCGGTAACCGAAGACATAGTATTTAATTAATTGGCGTATTTGGTATTTAATATATATTGACTAGAGATTTTTAGGATTTTTAACTTTTTTTTTTAAAGGAAACACCGTAATTGGCGCTCACGATGCGCAGGCAGCTGGCGATGAAATAGACCGATGACATTCTGCAAAAAATCATGCGAATTGATTCCGCTAAAGACACGTGGAAGGAACTAGAGCACATCTATGGAGGTACTACCTGCTTAAACAAGAGATAATACCTATGGATGGAACCGAATTATGACATCGTTACTCATGTGATAATTTTAAACAATATCTGGAGCAAACTGTGTACGGAGCTACAGAGCGTGGCGTGGCGTAGGTATTACCCCAAATTCTCCTAATGTGACAATTATTGCAAAGAAAATGGATATGTGTAGAGTCAGAAGCTGCAAGTGATGGATTCAACCTACTTGATACCAACTTGGTACTTACACCTGCTTTAAAATAAAATACTACTACTACTACTAGGTACTATCTTTGTATTCCAAATTGAAAGCAATAAAAATACTTACTTTACTTTATGTTTTTGTTAAATTAATTCCACTCTTTAAAACCATTTCTGCATAATGTTAGGTCTACTTGGGTGGTTTAAATACAAGTACATTTTTTGTTTGATACCTTGTAATAAAAAATCTTTTATAAGTTACAAGAAATCATACAAAAAATTGACTTGTGAACCGCCCAAGTAGACCTAATATTATGTAGGATGAAAGTACACGTACGTATGTATATATGTAGTTGGGCACGCACAGTCGCACACATACATAGTTAGTTTCGGGAGCAAGTCAGAGATGGTGCTTTCAAATGAGTTTCCCTAAAATGCTTCAAGTGGGCTCACTTTACCTATTATACTTACTTTACTCTTTGCTAAGAAGGCATAAGGCTAAGAAGAAGAGGAGAAGAGACGCATACAAGACGGGCTTCACTTTTTTTTACTAACCATGGATCTAAAGTTTTATGAATATAGGATTACATGTCCAAATTTAACGGAAGTTAAACGAGTAAAACCATTTTTAGCTAAATTTTCCGACCTGTGTTTGAAATAAGATTACGGCTGGCGGCCTAGAAGCATTGTGTTCATGAACAAGTGGATAGGCCTTTACCTACAAAGATTCCATCAGAGCACACAGGCTTAATTACCTCGGTCCTTTATAAAGTACACCTCACTCCAGTACAATTTTATTATACAACGACCTCCATCAAGGGTAATGAAGGATAACTTCATTTTGTGTCCGGCGACAACATTTTATAGACTTACTGCGGTGTGCATTTAATCTTACGGCTTTTGTTTTATGGTGTGCATAATAACCAAATAACTGTCATTATATCAATACTACCTACTGTAAATTGCAGATGTCGAATTCAGAGAATATGATTACATGTTTTAAGGAACAATAGTACGTCAAAATAAACATGTAGGTACACCATAAAGCGCTCGGTCTCTGCTCAATATTATTTAGGCAAGGTTAGTTCAGCAAAGTGAAAATTGTTAACAAAATCCACTAGCTTCCGCTATTATATTTTTCACATCACCAATTCGAAAAAGGGCTTTTTCTTCCCTGCTAGGAGGGATCAAAGTAACACTTTTCTGTTCTAGGACACTATTTTTAATTTTTTTTGCGCATTATTTTTTTAGCTAAATAATATTTTTAAACATTATAGGTATAATTACCTGATAGGTGATGTGAAAAGCAATATGTGTCACATGGTAGCAAAATTATTTCCATCTTGGGCGTAACACACTTGAATTCCTCACTACGCTCAGGATTCTATAATAGAATACCGAGAGTAGCGAGGGATTCTATTCTTCGTTTAGGATTCAATTGTACGCCCTCGCCGTAAATATGTAATTTTGCTCCCTTGTGACACAATCTACTATTTTTAGCCCGCTAGAATATGCACTGGCGTATGATGCAACTCGATAGTGCTCTTTGCGGCGTAGTGTATACAAGTAAAATTGCACCTAGGGGTATGTATGGGGACATGGTGATCATCGTAAACACTTCATATTGGTGTTTGTTTAATCTGTGGTTTAGCCCTATGTTAGGCATGTAGAATACATCATTTGTCAGTCATTTATTCCGTTTTTGGTACCTTTAATTAAACACAGCCAAGTATGATATTGTTAAAAAAATAAATACAGCTTCAGTGAGAATATTACATCAACGCATGCAAGAGAGAAAAAAGAACGGTTTTCATTCATTCATTCATTCATTTATTCCTTTATAAAACATAGTTTTACATGTCAAATACAGTATTTCATATTTACAACTATTTACATCTAAGTTACATAGAAAAAGTCATCTAGTTCAAAATTAAATATCATAAAAATATAAAATGAACGTGACAATGTGCGCGAAGCCATTGAGCTTCGTACACATTAATATTAATTAAGGATAATATGCGCGTTTTCGACCTCACCGACAAAAGAGATTTACAGTATTAGCGGAAAATAATCTATCATATTTTTTTCAGATAGTACAATTGCTTATTTTTTTAGGTAATTTCTCAAAAACAGCTTTAGCGATCTCGATGAAATTTACAATATACTTAGGGGCGCATGAAAACGACAATTCGAACAAACTAGGGTACATTTTTTTAAATAATTAGTTCGCCGGATTTTTTGCGGTGGCCCGTATAGGGTATTAAATTGTAAAATAATGATTTGATTTCATTTTCAAACTAGAGGCTAACGAGTGCGAACAATCGATCTATCTACGTTTTATTGTTGGTAAGATTCGCTTTTGAGTGTGTTCAAATAACAAATTTAATATTTATAACATACATTAATTGGTGTGTGTGAAGTCCCCAATCCGCATTGTGCTAACGTGGCTGCCTGTTGCCACGTGCTGTGGGACGTAAGTATACATATATATGGTCGTGATAATGATACAAATATTATTTATATGATGTAAAGTCTAATTTCACGAATTTTCGAATGAATGCCTGCAAAAAAATAGCAATATATTATGATAGATTTATTGCCGCTACTGTACATGTACGTTGTACGCGTGACGTGACAAGTTCTGTAGGTTTATAATAATTACAATAGTAGATTGTTAACCAAGGGTGGAAAGTGAACCATCCCATCTGAGATATTTTGGCGCTCGAACGAAGTGAGAGAGCCAATGCCAATAGTTCGAGGGTGAGATGGTTACGTTTACCCGAGTTAAACACTCTACTTTTCATTTCGACTATGAGGACACAAGAAACACAAGAAAAAACAAGAAATGTAGGTTTATTATTCGTAAGTACATATATTCCTTTAGAATACATTATTTAAAAAATTGTTTATAATAGTTCAAAAAAAATATTTTAGAACAAAACTATAGGTAAACCACATAACATCAATGACATTAAATTAGTTGAAGATTACCTACGGTAAAATTTTAACAATTCGAAAAATTAAAAGTTTTAACAGGCATATTTATATTAGAATTACTTTCCACCCTAGGGTAGGAAAAGCAATTTTCCACCCGGCTATCATGCAGCCTATAACTTTCCGAACAGGAGAGATAAAAAAAAATTTAGTTATAAAGAGGTCAAAAGTGGCTGTACATGTTTCGTGTAATATAACACGTCGCAAGTTACTTTTTCTTGAACTTGGTTTGAAAGCTTGTCTATATGTCTGAATCTTAAGCACGACCTGTGAGCCAGCGCGCCGCGAACGAGAATTGGTGATGAACCGTTATCGACGAACGCGACCGAAAGGAAATAGATCCAGCAATTAGCGACTACGTATAGGCAATCAAAAGCGTTTATAGCTTACGCATAAATGTGTAACGAGCTGAGATGTTTGCTAAGCTTACTGAACATTATGATTTATGATGAAAACTAGCGACCCGCCCCGGCTTCGTACGGGTAGTTCAACTAATTTACACAAAACCTTTACAAATTATACATATAATAACATATTTCTGCACTAAAACATATTTTGCTAGTTAGGATGCAAATGTACACTTAACCTAAACCTAACTAATACCTATTTAAATTTTACTTAATACTATTACATGCAAAACAAGTCATCTATAGTGTAATCTATAGTTTTTCGCGATTGATTGGGTTTAATCGCATAGGTAGTAAGAAATGCTCTCTCAGAATATAGTCGACATGACAATATTTATAAAACGGCATAATAAATATTTATATTTATTTATTTATTTGACGACCGGTCTGGCCTAGTGGGTAGTGACCCTGCCTATGAAGCCGATGGTCCCGGGTTCGAATCCCGTTAAGGGCATTTATTTGTGTGATGACACAGATATTTGTTCCCACACATTTGTACATTATATACATTATGTACTACGTTATATTATGAGTTATTTAAATAATCGTTAATTGAATAAAACATTTTATTTAACAGCCACTCATGTAGGGTTTTCTTAAATTTATTAATTGGCAAGCATTTAATGTCAATTGGCAACTTATTAAATATTTCCACACACATAGCAGGGCAATTTTTGTTAAATATTGCAGTTTTTTTTTTGCATTCCAACTACAAGTCTTTCACCGTCTCTGGTATTTCTAGGGTATATGTCACTAGCTGTAATAAATAATTCAGGGTGTTGTTTTACAAATTTGGCTCTTCAAAAATATACAGGCAAGGGAATGGCAAAACTTTAAGCTTAAGAAACATCGGTTTACATGACTCGAGAGTGCCAGTACCACAGATGGCACGAATACATTTTTTTTGATTCATCCATTCATACATCCATTTGGTGGCTATGCTAGCCCATCTGTCTGGATGCATGCGGCAATGCAAGTATTTGTATATTACATATATTATATATATCGTTGTCTGAGTACCCACAACACAAGCCTTCTTGAGCTTACCGTGGGGCTTAGTCAATTTGTGTAAAAAAGTGTCCTATAATATTTATTTATTATTATTTATTACCCTGTGCATTTAGGGCTGTGCATTTGTGTGCATTTAGGGGTGCTAAGCTAATGGTTGTGCTGTCTATACATTATGATAATGATTGACTAAGATTACATTTTGGGGGAATATTGGTAGGTAAATGCGTATATGTACATATGTATTTTTGATTTTTATCCTATATAATTCAACTAAACAGTTAACAGTGCTACTTAAATAAACAGTCTTTACCTTTGTTTTTTTTTTCAAGCAGCTATGTATTGCGTATACCTAATAGTATAATACCTAATAGTTTTTATGACTAGGTACAAAATAAACTTTTTTGAATAAAAACAAATAGTGATACACTGCGTGCTTATTTACGTATGCAAGCAGCAAAAAAAATCATGCTTACCTGTATATGTTCAATATGCGAGTACATTTAAAAAAGCTCTTCAGTGGGATGCAAAACATATTTAAAATACATAATGAAATAGGGTGCATAAATATTGCTGCGGCGTATAAACATTGCATATTTATGTGTAATTAGGAATGCTTTCATAAACACCAAGTTCGACGGAAAGGTAAATAAGTAAATAACATACGTATTAAAATAAGTTTCAAATGAAAACAGACGGCGAGAGTACGTGCCGACAAACTATTTACCTAGTCATTTGACGATCCTGAGCTAAGACTTCGTGTGACGACTCGAGTGAACTCAAACGAGAATTATTAGGTAAGCGTATCCAACAAGCAAAATGAAATGTATCCAGCAATTAGCGACTAAGCGGGCATCAGCGTCAAGGTACTTATAGTCTTCCTTATTAATAGACATTCTTAATTATGATGGCGAAGCCCAGTGTTTTTTAGCCATAAGTAGTAAAATAAAGATTATCCTATAATATAATAGGCTAGCATGGTTTTCCGGTTGTAGTAACAGATTTGTTTTCTGACAGCTTAGCCGGTGCTTAGATTATCATCATCATCATAACTTAAGAGCTTTGCTCTTGTCGGTGGAGTAATTGCCAATCCTTTCTTTCCTGAGCCAGTCTTTTGATTTGCTCGTACGATGCATTCTCTTTTACTTGCCTCAGATAAAAGATAGCAAGCCCAATCTTGTTTATTTTTGTTTGTCAATGTAGTGTTTATACCTGCCAATTAAAACCGACAAATGCTATACCTACAGTTAAAGTTAAGAAAAAAAGGTTTTTAATGTTTTTGTAATGTAAAAGGATCTTTATTTGTATTGATCGTAACACACTTGCTGAGTACAATATTGATTACTTAGTACTTTGACTACTTTGAGTCATCAATGTGACACTCATCGACGAGGCGAAGAATAGTTATTTTTCAACAATAAAGTCCTATATTTCTTCAAGTGCTTATTTTGAGCCCCGTGTTTGAGCGAAATTCTATATAATTTAATCCGTCTTCTTTACTTTCACTCGTGTCTTCTAAAGGTACCTATTCTAACAATAAATTTGAATATCACAATAAAACACAAAAATGAAACCAATAATGAAAATAATAAACGTTAATCAACAGTTCAATCGAGAACATCAAAAAAAATCTTTCGAAGATACGTTGGGCGTTGTGTATACTACAATTTGACCTTTATAGTTTAGGGTCCGTAATTAAAAAATTTAAATTTGTTTGAGATTGAGATTTATTTTTCAATGACAATAATCCTAATGACAAGTCGCGCAGACTTTTTTTAACCGCGCAGACAATCTTGCGCGGAAATGTGCGTAGCAGCTACATGGCTCCCCCTGAAGCGAAGTGTACTGGTAATCTGATGGATCGACCTGATCGAGTACCCTTTGCCGGACGTTCATTGCCAGGTACATGAAGATCTACTGTGTAGGCAGGCTTTAAGCGGTCAATGGATACTGCGACAACCCGTCCTGGCAATTGACTTGTAAAAACTTTGTCCCTACGCTTCAATACTGGATAGGGCCCTTTATATGGAGTTTGTAGCGGTTTGCGCATTGTATCTTCTCGCAGGAAAATGTTTTCGCAATTGTGCAAATCAGGATGCACGAATATCCTTCTACTGCTGGAGTGCACCTTTTGCGTAGGCTTGAGATCTTTTATTATTTGCCGAAATTGTTCGACGTAGTTAAAATTTATAACAGGATTTACAGCAATGGATGAGGAAATGAAATCTCCTGGCAAGCGGAGTGAACAGCCATATGTAAGTTGGGCCGCACTGACACCAGAGTCGCTGCGCAGTGCTGTACGCACTCCAAGCAGGACAGTGGGGACTGGGGAGTTCTTTGACCCATTTAGTTATCTCTATCGCTCAGCCGCGTCATAAGAGCTGCCTTTAGGCATCTATGCCATCGTTTAATTTTACCATTACTTTCTAGAATAGGAAAGATCGTTAAAAGTAGAATTATTTATTTTGCGTGATTTTTTTTTGTATTTTCAGTAACATTGTTTTTATTTTACAATAAAATATGTATAATATACTGTATTTATCAAAAACATTCGACGATACGTTTTGACTTTTTTCGGGGTCTATTAAAAACCGTCAATATACGTTTGAATGACGTTTGAACGTTTTTTTTTTGCTAACGACGTCAAAGGGACGGAGCTAATAAAATACAAGTTTTTCCAACATGTATTAGGCTCCACACGTTGAGATGACATTTGAATAAAAAGTCATTTTGCTCACTGTTTTTAAGCAGCGAAGTACCCTTGTTTGAGCTGCTGAGGTGAAAATTATATTTAAACAAAGATTTACAATTGATCTGATTCAGTTATCCTCTACCCAAAGAATATCTGCGCATAATTATTATTTGTTCTTTTTTTAATTTGATTCACTTTATATTTATAGGTAAATAAAATTTCAGTCTTTTTTCGGCTCCGGTCGATTACCTGTTAAGATACCGATTAACATTTCCGTGCCATAAACCAACAAACGCTAAATTAAATCAAATTGTTTACCCCTACCCTTGCTTTTCATTCCGGGTTAATTAATGGAAAGAAACAAAGAGCGTTTTACGGCTTCCAATGTAATTGGCTGGAGCGATTACGATTGATCGCGTCCACGCGAGTTACATATTTTGTTTACGAGTAGGTCTTTGTTACAACTGCTATTGCTATACGAGCGCACGGATTGCCGCAACAAGCTTGCAACAAACCGCAACATTGTTGTTTACCGAATTCATAATTAGAACTTCATCTCTTATTACATTTCAAAACCTAAATTAACAAGTAAGTCGCAACACTCGCAACAGAATTCTTATAGCAGCAATGCAGTCTAGTTTCTTAACCGCTAATTGTTAAAGTGTGCTTAGATGTTAAGTTCAACTTGATTCAAATGTAATGAAGAAATATTTTCAGAAGTTATACATAGATAGAGAGATTTAGACTTTACTTCTCACAAAAGGAAGAAAACAAACCACACACACAACACAACAATGAACACAAGTATGTTGGGAAAATGTAGTTGATAGTCTAGCATAGACCGTAATTTGGGACTGACCTGATGACGTGCTACTTTCCCCAGGAGCCCCTGATCTTAGTTCCTTCGATGATGAATGTAGCAACCTCAAAGGCTGGAGTCGACAGACGATCTTCTATTTGTGCTGGACACTTGGTATGGTTTTGATTGTGGGTTTTTGAGCTCAAGCTTCGGAGCGAGCGATGCGACGGCGGTTTTCGTGTTTCGAGATCGTTGAGTTGTTTTCAGGTGTTTACAAAAGAACCACAAACAAATCACTTTTTATTAGTTTCGTCTCTGTTTTACTTTTCCTCTAGTTTAGGTAAATGCGACTTTATTCAGCTGAAGTGTGTCAGATACAAAATGTGTTTAAGTTATCGTTGTATCCTGAGTGCTTTCTGCTTTCGTTTAACGACTTCTGAAGAAAGGGCAACAACTTAAGCAACTTTGTTGATCTTTTCGAATTTATAATCAAGTTGTATGAAACAAAACAGAGCATTTAAGTATCATTGTTATTTATATAACCATTTAGTCACTTGATTAATACTTACTAGTATTAATTCAATGTAGTTAATTAGGTATGTAAATATTTGTGTACGAATGTGCAATATAAAACGTATTCACCACTTAAAAGTAATTGTTCATAAAAGCTGTAGCTAAATTCTAATTAGTTGTAATCAAAAAAGTATTTACTAAAGCGTTTTGTTCAGAATAAACCGATAATTCTAAAGAATTATTAATTTAACCTAAGCGCTGAAAGACAAAGCCAGAAAAAGGCTGGAGACGTATATACCTGTGCTGAAGTTTTGACAGCTTCAAATCAAGTCACACCGTACCTGCGTTTTTTATTTTGTATATTTTTAGAATAAACAACAGTCTTAAGAGGAAAGGGGACGACATAAAAACGTAGTCCCCTTTTTCCTCTCTGGATATTGACATATTCGAAAAAAATCTAACGAAGGAGCATAGCTGTGGTTAATATACATCAAACTGTGTCTAAATATTTTCAATAATAATATTGTCTTCGGTTACCGCGATAGTTACTCATGAAATAAAACTATGAAAACGGATTATATCGCGTATATTGAATTCATAATACATCCCGACGTTTCGAACCCTTTACATAAATAAAATATATAAATGATGATATGGGATGTATTATAAATTCAATATACGCGATATAATCCGTTTTCATAGTTTTATTTTCAATAATGTTTATATCCAGAGGAAAATGAGGACTACGTTTCTATGAAAAGGCGATTTCGCGCGGTCGTGCCCTTTCGTTTTATTAACGTTTTATAACCTCGCCGGTGAATCCGTACATGGGTTATCCAGTCATCTACACGTGTTGCAAATGTTGTTTGAAACAACACGCGCGCTGGAGCGTGCGAGGGTTGCGGCGGAAGCATTTGCTCATTACCGCATTATTTTGATTCGGCTATCAAACACGTAAACGGCATCAGATTGCTGTTAGGAGTCCCCGGTAAGCTCGACCGAATTTCACCTTCCCACACAAACGGAGTTTCGTTCTCATTTTAAAACTACCTGTTGGATTGTAATGAAATGCTTTGCACATACAATGACACGAGGTATATCTAGGTCTGTAATGAGTTTATATAGATCTAGTATATAAAACAAACGAAATAGAGCAAAAACAAGTTTTGTATGAAAAACTTAAATTCGCTGTACTTTTGATCAGACCTAGATATACCTTATCCTATTATAAGTACAAAGTTTCAGAGCAATCTAGCTAGTAGTTTTAAAATGAGAACGTAACTAAATTTGTATGGTGAATCGAGCTTGCCGGGGACTCTTAAATGTAGATGTCGTTTATCGATTTCGTTAATCTCCAGCCAGGGACTAGGTCGATCTGTGTAAAATTGTCCTATAATAATATTTATTAATTTATTTTTATTTATTTATCTGAAGGTGTATGTTGCCGCATAACCGGTGTATGTGCATGTACTTAGTTACAATGAAACACGTTGAAGTAGATCAATTAATTACTTCCACATATGACTTACAAGGCGAAACATGAATATGTATCCCATGATTCACGTGCTTTAGGTTAGCAACTATGTTGTCCTAAATATTCTGGACCGTTCAGAAATTTTAATCAAAATTATACGCAGAAGTGAGAATATGCTAACAACTTCACCTTATTTATTAGACTACTGGTAAGTTTGCATGGCTAAATAACACATAACTTGAGCAAAATACCACGACGCTAATTATATTAAGGCTGATCTAAACTTGTGTGAAGTTTAAGAATACGTAAATCTAGCAGATTAGTAGGAAGTTACTATACAAAAGGAAATTACTTCACATACGCGGTGCTTTTTTAAACTCCTTTAGTTTCAAGTTTTTAGATTAGTATATTTTAGTTATTTCCATAGCGTTATGTCATATGGTATTTTACTGTGGGGTGGTGCTTCAGAGATAAATACCATTTTTGTTCTGCAGAAGAGGGCTATTCGAGCAATATATATAGGTAAAATGAACCATAGAGATAAATTTAAGGAAATTGGCATAATGACAGTGCACTGTCAATATATTTATGAGAATATTCTGTATGTACATAAAAACATTGCCAGTTTTAAGAAAAACTGTGACATACATAAGATTAATACTAGAAATAAGCATAAGCTCGCAGTACCCTTCACTCGGCTCCATAAAATAAAAAAATCATTCATGGGTAATTGTGTAAGATTTTATATATTTATTTATTAGTGTTTAGTATGAGTGTATAGTGTAATACATTTGTTAATAAACACAAGAACTGTCTCGGACGATCGATGTTCGAAATTATTTTGATATGTCATAGTTATCAATTGTTTGGTTGAGTTAAATATAATGCTCGTGTTACAACAACGCTTCATATATGCAGCAATTTATTTACTTTTTTATGAAAAACAAAATATAACAATAAATATTGGATAACCCAGTGCTCGCTTACACGACAAGACCTTGTGATAGAGATAAGACTCCGCTCTGGACACATTCCTTCAAACAAATTTAAGTTTTTGATGGGGAAAGCTGATAACCCTAACTGCGATGATTGTGGAGTCTTAGAAGACGTTTACCACATTTTGATGGAATGTGTACGAGGGGGCTTCGTGCAACTTTTAACACTGGATTATGCAATGTCGTGCTGGCTAATCCCGAGTCAGAACAAGCAAAATTAAATATGCTATTTAAATGTATTTAGCTATATTAACGGGATTTAAAATAACACGGTAGATTATACAGGATAAATTATTAAATGGGACACTAACGACAGCTACACGATCTCGTGCTGCTACGCGAAAATAGTCTTATTAGATATTCCCGAACTTTTATATTTAGAACTATTGAAAAAGACATACCGGTTGGAAAATTTGGGGTTACTTAAAACGGCCACAAATTACAATGACTAATTATTTACTACAACTGTTCGAGTAACTAGATAGATTACTATATATTTATGTTTATTGTAGAAAATATCTATAGGTACTGTAAAAAAATCCGCATAAAAATATATTATTGCTCAAAAAATTAAATTTCAAAGTCGCCCTTGCTTTTGCTTTTTTTGCGTATCAAGTTTGTTACTAACGTAATAATTAAAAAATACCGGACAAGTGCGAGTCGGAATCGCCCAACGAGGGTTCCGTACTTTTTAGTATTTGTTGTTATAGCGGCAACAGAAATACATCATCTGTGAACATTTCAACTGTCTAGCTATCACGGTTCATGAGATACAGCCTGTTGAAAGGCAGACAGACGGACTGTGGAGTCTTAGTAATAGGGTCCCGTTTTTACACTTTGGGTACGGAACCCTAAAAAGGTACTGATAAAATGTGGCAAAACTACGGGAACATTAATCAGCTTATTCATTACGTTTCTGGAGATTAGCGCAGTGCTTTAGAAAATGACTCGCAGTCAATTATTAATGTTCGCCATTCGGACGCGGCCGGAACATTATTTACATCGTAAAATTAATTTATAATTCATTATTTTGATAAGCTGCGAGACTCTCGACGGTTGGTGGGCAATAAAGGTTTATTGCGCGTCGAAATAGAGTTTAGATATAAACACAAAAATGGAATGAGTTGGTGTTTGCGGCAGGTTATGTTGAGCAAACACGAATACCAGTACCGGTAGCGAAGAACTAGAAAGCCACGTGTGAATTTGTAGTTTCATGGACCTTTAGACTCGCTGACTCGAAAGCACGATCGACGCAAGTAGTAGAGTACAAAACTTTATTATCAGTAGTTTATTTCCTATGTATAAACGAAAACCTGAGGGCCTACCTCGAACCTTGATCGACGTGTTGCCTCTCTGTCTCACTTGTAAATTTGTACGTAAGTGTGACAGGGAGGCAACACGTCGAACGTGGTTCGCGGTAGAATCTCTGTATTACTTGTAGCACGGGAAAGACTATGCGCGCCAAGTGCCAATTTTGATCGAATTTTGTCGATTTTTATTTATTTTAAAAACGTTACCTTACAATATCAAAATTCGAAAGCGCTAAAATTACTATGTAAGTTAAAATTGCTTTTTCTTTTTTTTCTTTATAGTGTCACATAATAAATAACCGAGTAAAGTTGGATTAAAAGTCCTAGTTAAAAGGTTACTTTGGGAATTAATTGTACCGAGCTAAGTGTCATAATTCGTGTATCGGAAGCTTATAAATTAAATATAATATAATCAAGAACTACATATATTTTTTCCACGTCTACGAATATCAACGTCTCTTAGAAAAATATAGGCTCAGGGAACCGCCTTAAACTGGTTTACTTGTAGCCCTTACAGTATTAGTCAAGACTTGATGCCAATTCAGTTTACAGACCTTTAGACTTGTCGTTCTTACAAATACCGAAATATTCGCTGTTGAGCTTTGAATGACCCATAATCCCAATCACTGGTGAGTCTGGTGATTCATTCTGATAATCATTGAGGACTCCGATACTCGCTGTTCACAAACCGTCATGAAACATTAATATCTGTCCACTAGCAATAAACGAGGCGAAGCGTGATATTATGGACGTGACGTTACCTAACGCGATAAATTTAATAAATATAACTTTTAATATAATGTCAGGAGCTGTTATAAATTTGTTAGCACGTTGTAGGCGTTCTATTTGTGAAACTGGCAGCCTTGTGGGCAGTTACTGAGCGAATTGTACGTGATTAACCTAGAAGAAATTAAACAGTCCTGATTTTTTTATGAAAATTTTACCATTGGCTGGCCGCAATAAGATGAGTGGTAAACAAAACATTTTCAGTGCTGCACTTACTCGTGTATATGCATCTTAAAACTTTAAACAGGAGTCACACTTTTTTACTTTTGAATATCTTTACTTTAAAAAAAACCCGTAGCCGATATTATGCCCACTACTCGTTACTAGCGGTTCTATGTGATACGTTTGTGATGTGTGATATATTTGTGCCGTTCTCAAGAACGTTCTCTGTTTTGTATGAGAAACGTTCTCGCTCGAGAATATTCTTCATATTAAATGGAGAACGTTCTCGAGAACAGCACAATTCTATGTTCGGCTACATAAAAATTTTGATAATCCATTAGTGTAATAAAATCCGGTTTTTTTGTATAAATTTCGATACAGTGATCCATTTTATGTGTATCTATCTCTGTTTGTATTGAACGCCATTTCTATAATATTCTAATCAGCTTCATATTTGCAATGTTTAACTATTTGTATTTGTATGTTTAAACCTTTTGACAGTTACTATTTTAATTAAGAGAAAATTTAAAAAAATGTTGAGGTATTTGTCTGAAATTATGATTGAAACAATTAAGAGACAAAAAACTTCACACATCAACACAGTAAAAATTACACACTCTCAGCATGCATTATATGACTCAATAAATTGTATTGTATTGTTTTTGTGTTGTTGGTGTTGTTAGTGCTTTTGTTTTATTTGGCTTCATGTACGTGTTTGTTTTAAATTGTAATATTTGCTTTTTTTTTGGTATATATGATGTTGTCAGACTGTAATTTATATAAATTGTTGCTTGCTCGAATACATGAAAGTACATTTACGTTTGAACTAGTTTTCAATAGTTAACAATCTGCGGCAGATTACGAGTACAGCTGCTAACAGTGCAAATGATTGAAGTTATCCCGATACATATTGGATAATGAGACTGGGAATACCTGGATGCCAGTGTAATCGCATCACACGGGTCCGAGTGCCGCGGGGAATTCCAGATCCAATATTTCACAAAAGATCGATATTAAGCTACATCGGACTTTACTATATCTTTACTATAAATTAGATGATATATAATATTGTTTTCAATGTTCGGCCATTTTCTATTATTCTACTCTATAAATTTAAAAGTATGACAGACTTTGTACAATAGTCTAGTAAAATTAAAACCGGCCAAGTGCGAGTCGGATTCGCGCGCCGAGGGTTCCGTACTTTTTAGTATTTGTTGTTATAGCGGCAACAGAAATACATCATCTGTGAAAATTTCAACTGTCTAGCTATCACGGTTCATGAGATACAGCCTGGTGACAGACAGACGGACAGCGAAGTCTTAGTAATAGGGTCCCGTTTTTACCCTTTGGGTACGGAACCCTAAAAATGACATCCTCATCGACCGATAACACTATTTTAACAATTTAAAGGCAAACATTGAAATCAAACTGTAACACTTCAGGAAGTCAAACTGTAACACTTAATTACTATCCCGACATCATCGAGTCGGAAAATGACAAGGTCTCGCCGAATGAGAGCTACGTAACTTATTTTGTTATATTTATGTTACAACATGTCAACCGACAACATCGATAATCTCCCTATATGAAACCATTTCTAAAATAAGAAAATTATCAAAACCTCTTCAATTTCCCATTAAAAAAATACTATTAGTGTCTGGACTGCAAAAATATATACGAATGTTATTATTTATAGATACGTAATGAGTAGAATACGCAAAAATATTGTTTATAAATTATGATGGTGTTGATGGTTAAAAATAAAATGTCCTTGATTAAAAAAATTCCTCCTTTCGCAGCGCGAAAAGTGTCATCCCTTAAATCCCCTGGTATTGTATGAAGATTGGTCTTTTGTAACAAAAATAATATTCCGCCATTTATATAGGGCTGTCAAATGCTATGAACGGCTAGTCAGGGATTACGCTCGTCGGCTATTCGGGTCTTTCATCGCACCCGTTACTCACTGTTTTTCTAAGCAAATAAAAGCAATAAATACGAAGATACGGGACAAAACAAAGATCCCATATATTATTCATTTAGTTAAATGAATGATTAAAAATTACATTACTTTTAAGAAATGACATTTTTACGCAACAAGTGCCCGAATTGGAACCTCAAGCTTACTTCTGCGAGTCTCTTTCTAATGCTAAAATACACTAAGTATAGGGCATCTTAGATGAGATGGCCTACAATTTGTAATTAGCAAAATTTTCTGTAATATTGTTAAATTTTCCACTCGAATAAACCTTACGAAATTTACTTAACTAGCCTAAGCAAATGCCGAGAGTTAATGTCATAGAGAGTGCCTCAATTATAAGCTTGTATGTATGTATATGTAAGTGCATGCAGTCATGCCAGATGTGCCAGAAACTCATTAAACCGAGGCGGACTTCTGGATACGGATATTAAACTACGGAAAGAATTTCAAATACGTTGCGTTTATGGACGCCAGCTTGAGAAAAGTCCGGTAAATGATGTTGTTATTTTCACAGATTAAATTCGATACGAAGCTAAATGCTACATTTCGACATTTGAATACTTCCTAAAATATTATAAAATGGTAACATCTAGTGTAGTCATCCTATAGGCCGATTTGCTCTACATATTCTTTCAGCTGCTAGTGTATTAAACAATATAATAATAATATCACAACCAATTTTATTTAGTATTGCTTAAATACTTATACTCGTCTTAATTTTATGTCCCTCTTTTGTTATTAAGTCAGGTACTAACAGGGGGGTGTCACTGCGCAGTTTAGGTATATTTGGCCGGCGCACCGCCCGAGACGGTGTATGGTAGTGGGCTGCCGCTCGGCTCGCACGATAGTCGTGTCACGTGGCGCTCGCGCAAAATTGTAAATAAGCAATGGCTTCGAAACCTAAATCGCGATCTAATCTGTATAAAAGATAATGTTCTGTTTACGGATGTCTGAATAAACGGAAGAACAAGGAAGCAGAAAAAACCTTTTTTTTTAATTTCGGACTATATTGACCGACATATTTTTAAAGGAATAAGTACTTCTAGGGATCCCTTATAGGGATAAGTCCGCCTTTGTACATTGTATATTTTTTTGGTGTTTTATTGTGTTTGTAATCTGTCTTATGTACAATAAAGTGTTTACATACATACATACATACTTCTGTGGCATACCTACTTCCGTGAGAATCAGACATACTATCTCCGGCTAAAAATTTTATGTTTACAGAATCAACGTTTGTAATTCCTACATATTTATCTTAAAAATAATAAATCAGTAGGTTACAAAAACTTGTCAAGTGACAACCCCGTGCCGACACTCGGAGCTCGGTCATAAAACTGCGGCGCGCAAAGAAGATTCACGGTTCGTGCGCGGTTATAAGTTTCAATTTTGCTTGCAGGCGGCGAGTGTAGGTATAATTTTATACCTAAATCTGGCTTTTGTGAAGGAGTGAATTTTCTGTACGGTAGTACTATTAGTTATTCTGTGGTACTAATTCAAATAAATAAATTTTATTCATAATCATATACACAGGTAATCCGCCACAGCATGCTTCGTCAAAACAGAAATGTAATCCGCACAAGCATAGTTACAAACTTATTCTAAACTAATACTAAAAATACTTAAATTCATTAATTATTAATTTACTTATTTTATATTATGTGTTTTAAACAAATGATAGTGTTATTTAAATGACTAGCTTAACCAATAAGTTCCGATCTAACTTCTTTATTTTTGGTACATACTCCTACATATACGTACATGCCATAAAATATCAAATAAGCGTTGCCTCGCTTAATAGCCCGGTCGAGTCTGATCTCGTTAAGACGTAGTACTGTTTCGAGTTTATTACGTTATTTCATTACGCCGTTAATATAAGTATTATAAGTAATACACATGTAGCAATCCACAGTTAAAGGTTTAAAACAGTAGTGAAATTTTTTACAGCATTTGAAATGTTGCAATTATTTTACACGCGTCTTAACTTACTGTGCTGAATAAATATAAAAAAGCACCTTGGCAACAGAAATGTGGCCTAATTTTGGCATTTTGATGTGAATTTCAAATTTTTTGTTTTGTTATATATCTACTTGTAATCATAATATGGTGATAATAAATAATAGTTTAAGGTTTTGCATATGTATATATGATTTGATTTAAGCAATAATAGTATACCTATAAAATAAATAATAAAAATTATAAGAAGGATTTAACTGTGCACGTTGGCCGACCGGTAGGCCTCACCGCGGCTAAAGCACTGGGTGCAGCTCTGCTACATGCCCCATTATGTAAAAATTTGTTTTTCAACACACTTGCTCAAAACGACGTTTTTATTCCACCGATTTTTGGCTCATAATCCTAGATATTAATCACGCGTGCTCTTTCAGTGTATTATTCAACTCGTGCTTTTTCATTATATTATCCGACTGAGTTAAGAAGGTAACTGATTGCTAATAATATGCATGGAAAGGGAACCTTCTTTAATTGGTCGGACTGGTGGGCACCGGCGCGCCGCGCGCCCGACCGCCTGCGCGGTGCGCGGCCCGGCCGGCCCGACCGCCGCGCCGCCCGCGGCCGAGGCGAGGGGCGGCCGGCAGTACGAGTTTGACAGATGCAACTTACAGCTCGCGCGCACAATATCGCCTCGTGTGTAATGACGAACTTAGCACACTTGTATCATAATGTACTATTAATGTTATGTTTCTACTAACCCAAGATTTAAGAATTAGTCTGTATGTTACTAACACATTATGGACTTATGTTCGATTGATTGATTAACTTACGTAACATAATACCTATTAACACTAAAATAGCCATACATCACACATCGCTTTGCTACATTACTAGTCTCACTTACGTTCTTCATAGGTATTAGGTACTGTTCCTTAGAGACTTTTATATCAAGCTAAATGACTGGCTGCGATACTATATCTTTGAGTACATTAAACGAAACGAGATATCCATAATCGCATGAGACAGGAATAACATCACGTCGATAGGTACTTAATAAAAACAACAAACAGAAAACGAACGTAGCGCAAGCAGACACTTATTAACGTTTCATTATATTTTGAAATGTTCTGAAATGTGCCAATTTACATAACGATGTTAACATAGAAGGGAATATTTTGTGGCTTTATTTTCAATCAGGCACTGAGAGAAATGTGTTCCAAATGTGGATCTGCCATTTACGCATAAGAGATCCCCTAAATTCTTCGTGATATTTTTGGCTAAAAAGCTAATTTCATCATAAAAAACTTCATGGTCCATAATACATGTTTAGCACATGTCCATAAATCGAATAAATTTCAAAGGAATCATCATGATAAAAAAAAATAAGGATTATCCCTACTACTTATTATGCGGTTGTAACTCTGTCTGTCGGTCTGTCTGTTCCATCTTCACGCTTAAGCCGCTGATCCGATTGAGATGAAATTTAGTATGGAGATAAGTATAGATAGTTTGAGACCATCATTTCACGTAGACAAAGTCGCGGGCAGAAGCTATAAATAGTGCTTACATAAAGTAAAGTAATCACATCGATGAGTCTAAATTTCACGTGCCGTTGGACAGTCGTCTCCAATGCAATGAGGGCTAACGCGTATGAATTCGCCGCTAGGGGCGCTAGTGTAGATGGTGGTCTTCGCAAAGTTCGAAATGTCAAATGTCACTTGTCACTTCAGTGACTGACAGCTGTTCTTTAGTCTTTTGGACCACCATCAACAGAGGCGCCAACTGGTGAGCAAAAAAACGATAGTCCTCATTGGCACGCTCTAATTCAAGGTTAAAACTTATGGTTAAGGTTATACATACATGTATAAGTATATATAAAAAAAAATTCGTATATTACAGAAGTTTTAATGAAGTTATGGAGTTTAAAGGTGGTCCATAGTGTTAAATACAGCTTTTAATCCTGCCAAGTGACGATTTTGTGCGTCAGCCGCAACTTTCTGTGGAACTGCGCTTTGATGAGTGCCACTGAGAACCTACCCAATTTGAGTTGACTTTGACCAAGCACTTAAGCGCTCACATTCTTCTGGGCCGCATTGTAATGTACAGCAACCTGCAAAAGTGCATACAACTTTATGAATGAATTCCATTCCACTTTTGCAGCTGTGTACCTACCGAATATGATAAAATGAAACTTTATATTCTTGGCATTGGCATATGCTATTCATGGAGTAGGCAAATCCATAGGTAACTTATTACATAATTCCTTTCGGAGTTACCATATAAGAATGCTATATTGAAATAGTTTTCTATATCCCAAATTCAAAGTATAAAAACTTTTACAATGCATGTGTTCGAAAAGTGCGTTTCCTACGGAGCCATATCATGTGGAAAGTACTACTTTTCCGCACTAGTGCTTTTTGTTTTCAATTTTTTTTACAGTACATATGGTGCTACTTTCTAGTGCGGAAAGAGCACTTTTCGTGCATATGTAGAAAGTTTAAAGGGCCATATGTACTGTAAAACGTTGTACGATACACGTGCGAATAGGTAATTTGCAACTCGTGACGATTTAAAACACTCATTTAATAATTAAACTTATTTGCCATGATATGTTTTTTTATTTACTCGAACAATGCATAGTAAAACATTGTATGATAAACGTGCGTAAAGATGATTTCCGACTCGTATTCCTTTATACACTCGTCGGATTCATACACTTTCCGCACTTGTTGCATAAATAGCTATGGTACAATGTAGTGCAAGCAGGTATAGGTATAAAGTTACCGCCCTTAAGTCCTCTCGTTGTAAGTAAGCCTCAGTGCTGTAGTACTCGTAACCTGAAGTTTAATACTAGCGAAAAGCCTATTGGGATCTTTCTTTTCTATTTACATCGCGCAACCCAGGCCTGATATTAGAAGAGCGTTTTTTAACTGTTTGCTTTTATAATTTACAACCTTTTAGCTTTGAACGGTATGGCGTCGGACATCGTTGAACGCAGGTCGCAGCTACGGTTCGAGTGTAGGAAAAACAAAACTTTCGGCTTTGCCCCAGAACCATCCGGCTTTTTACGACCGTGTTTTCATTGGTTACGGGAGTGCGGGCGAATACAGTTATCAAATGAACTAGTTTAACGTGAGCTCGAGACGTGTAACAAGTACACGTGTTCGGAAGGCGCCAAAATACGTACTTCGAGATCATTCCCCCGCGCTCGGCGAGAAATTGGTTACACAGCTACGAAATAAAAGGAAACGACTGTAGTTGACGTTAAAGGTCGCAAATATTTTTCACAGTGCGTTTCCACAACACTCACATAATTATAAGGCTTTAGGCCAAACAGAAAAGCAAAGTTAGTGCGGGGTATGTAAAGAACACCAAAAATTTCATTTATTTAGGTCTTATTCTTAATATCGACAATGTGTGTAGTTTTAGAAATGTCCGCTATAAACGTTTTACCAACCCCAGGGGCCCATTTCTCGAACGGCATTAGACGAATATTATTAGTCCACGAACTGTCAAATCGTATGGGTTGCCATGGCGACGCACTAATAATATTAGCCTAATACCGTTCGAGAAATAGGCCCTAGGTGAATTAGTAGTAGTAGTAGTAGTAAATCATTCTATTGTACGAAAATAGGTTCACATTACATTAACATGAACAAAAGCGAACTTATATAAGGGATATCTTCCAGCTAACCTTATCTTATCTTATTATTTTACTCGTATTAACACTATCTGGAATGACCACCGTCGATCAATATTCACGGTGTGGGCAAATCTTTGGCCTATTCAAGAGCAGTTTTGCTTGTAAAACGAAGAGTAAAACATCGTTTAAAATGAAACGTTCTCCTATAATATGAAGGTAAAAGAAGATAAATCTTTTACCTTCAAATTCTTCTTTGTCGTATTCCCATAATATTCGAGTTTTTTCCCTTAATATCGCAAACAAGAGTGACTCATGCATACTTTCGCACATATAACAAAGTGTGTCTGGCCTTTAGAGCTTATTGGTTCGTTATAGACCACCCGGACCACATCCGGCTACCTGGACCGACGGAAGTAGACTAGTAGAAACTGCCAACTGAACGCATTTGCAACTGGTGACACATTAATCTTTCAATAGACTTATATTGATTGGGATATAGACCGTGGTTACCTTTTGTATTGTTTTTGAGCTCCCGATATTTCGACGTAGTTACATGCATCTTGTTCACGGGTAAACTGAAGATCGGGTGGGTGTCAAAGTTGTGTAGACTGCGCTCGGTCTACCCTCATTCGTGCGCGTCGGCTGCGTTCGCTTTCAACGTTACCATCGGTCGCATTCACACTCGTTGGTCTGGTTGCGTTCACACTTGTTGGTCTGTCTAAGCACACTACACTCACAGTGTCACCACGCGTGTTTGATTCGGATATCACGAGCCGCCTGCTACAGATTTTTTGAAATTGCCGTGGTTTTTCAGGTTCAACTTTCATTAGCCAGACTATTATCAATTTGCCAATTTCGTGATTACTTTTTTACGCGGCACATAAAATTATGCATAATTTATCGATATAAAAAGTCGACACAGTTACATCCCCAGCAAATTATCAAACTTGTGACACCCTACACAAATGAGGAATAACAAACATATATACATCTCTTTTTGACACATTATCTAATTCGTAAGGAAGTTAGGGACGGGTATACATGTTTGCGAAGCATTTTTGTCCGGCTTCTATGCTTTAGTTATTATTCTGAGGGGTAGACCGAGCGCGGTCTACACAACTTTGACACCCACCCGCTATCTTCAGTCACCCGTGATTACGGGCCTCAGCAAACCAATGTACTGAACTACTGTCAATTTTGCTTCGAGCCCATGCATGCATAAGTGCTGTAGGAGAAGAGAAGATGATTTGGACGACGTTTTTAAATGTTCATTTGTACAACAATAAATCTCATGCAATTTTATTATACGATACGATACATTACTACAGAGGCTGGGAAGGAAGGGGTTGCCGGCCGAATGCATATGGATAGTTATGATGTCGACAACGCCTTTTCACGCCGATGTATGTATAGTCCTTTTCTCAAACATGAAATGAAATGAATAAAGAAATCTCCACGAAATCAAAGTTTTATTTCTAAAGAAACTAGGAATAAACTAGGCACAAAATATAACTACCAACATATACCTATCTTTATCACACGTGTCGTATATTTTACACACGTAGTTTGTCAATTTATTACACAAATCTTTGATTTTTTGTATTCGCATTGCATCCGTCTGACTGTAGTTTTAGCTACAGTCAGACGGAGTTTACATAGCTTTTTATGTTGATATTATGCTTCACATGCATGCAGCATGGAGTTTAATTCCCAGTGTTGACGATTTTATAGTTACATTCAGTTCTTTAAAATATGCCCCAAAAACTTTCTGGTAAACTGAGCATTTTCTTAGTTTTTCAATTTATAAAATTGCCTTATGCATCCATATACTTCGCCTTTGATTTTGACAGCAGCAAGTTATTTAAAGTCAATTCTGCTTCCGCTCTCTATTTCGTAGGAGTCTCAATTTTGCTTTCAAACGGATCAAAAGCTTTGAAGAAATATCCTTTAATATCACACTTTTCAAGACAACGATTGACATCGAGACGCGACGATTTTCAAATTAAAATTAATACTTATTTATTCATATTTTCGTCGGAACTCATAATAAATAAGTAAGTTAAATAACACTGAACTTTGGAGGTTTAACAATACGTCCTGATCTCATCACTCTGTGATCAGTTATTACTGGTGCTGGAGTACCCGTCTCCTGTCTTGCCTCTGCCACTTCCATACTTCTTTCCCTTCGTGATGAGCTGGATCGCATGGAGAGCATGAAAGTCATTGAAAAAGTCACCAAGCCAACGGCATGGGTCAACTCTGTAGTAGTCACCTATGTATGTCTAGATCCTAGAAATTTGAATAAAAATATTATGAGAGAACATTATCCATTAAAAAATATTGATGAGATTAGGTCGCAATTGAAAGGTGCTACTTGTTTTTCACATCTGGATGCGTTCTCAGGTTTTTGGTCTTTGAAACTTGATGAGTAGAGTTCTGAACTTTGCACATTCCAAACTCCCTTTGGTAGATATAAATATCTTAGATTACCTTTTGGCATAAATGCATCAACAGAGATTTTTTATAGAGTCATTAATGAGTTATTTGGTGACATAGAGGGCGTTCTCATTTTTGTAGATGATTTTTTAGTTTATGGTGAGACCCCAGAGATTCATAATCAACGACTTAAAAAAGTGCTAGATAGGGCTAGACAAGTCAATTTAAAATTAAATAAGTCGAAATGCAAATTTGAAGTGTCGGAGGTAGAATTTTTAGGATATATTTTTAACCGAGATGGTGTCAAAGTCAGTCAAGAAAGAGTCAAGGCGATCAAAGAGATGCAAAGTCCCAGTAATCTTAAAGAATTACAAAGATTTCTCGGGATGGTAAATTTTGTAGGATGTTTCATTGATAATTTGTCAGCAAAGACCACTCTCATGAGAACTTTGTTAAAAAAAGACGTGCCCTGGCAGTGGGACAGTAACTATGAAAAAGAATATTGTGAATTAAAGGAAATAATATGTAACACGCCAGTTTTAGCACACTATGATGTAAATTTGCCACTGATTCTATCAGTAGACTCGTCAAAGTCAGCGATAGGTGCTGTAATTTTACAGAATAATAAGCCAATTGCATACAGTTCAAAAACACTAACTAAGTCACAAGAAAATTTTGCACACATTGAAAAAGAGCTATTTGCAATTCAGTTCGGATGTTGTAAATTCAATCAATATGTCTATGGACGTAAAGTCATTGTGCACACGGATCATAAACCATTGGTTTATCTGTTTAAAAAGCCTTTGCATGAGGTACCAGCAAGACTGCAGCGTATGATGCTAACTTTACAGAAGTATGATTTAGAAGTTATTCACATACCTGGCAAAGAAATGTATATATCTGATACTTTGTCTAGAGCAGCTATGAAAGACCATTTTATTCCAGAAAATAAATCTGATATGTCTTACCATGTCAATTTAGTCGAGTCAAATTTAGCGATCAGTCAAGAGTACAAAAATAAATTAAAACAGGCAACCATTGATGACGAAACCCTTCAATTGTTAAAAAAATATTATTTTGAAGGTTGGCCAAGTAGTAAAGATAAAATCAATTTATTAGTGAAGCCATATTGGAACATGCAGGGTGAAATTCATGTCATAGGAGATTTATTGTTCAAAGGGTCAAATTTAATTGTTCCAAAGTCCATGCAAAAAGAAATATTAAATAAATTGCATGAAGGTCATCAAGGGATAAATAAGTGTCTAAGATTAGCTAGAGATTCATTATATTGGTCTAACATGTCTGCTGATATAAAAAATGTAGTGGAACAATGTGACACCTGTGCCAAGTTCAAGCCATGTAATCAAAAGGAACCCTTAAAAAACTATGAAATTAGCAAATATCCTTGGCAAAGAGTTGGCATTGATCTAATGCACTTTGATAACTTAACCTACATTGTAGTAACTGATTATTACTCAAAGTACATAGAGACAGCACTGTTAAAAAATAATAGTACGGCTCAAAATGTCATAATAAATTTAAAGTCAATATTTGCCAGACATGGGATACCTATGACATTAGTGTCAGATGGTGGTCCTCCCTTTCAGTCATCAGAATTTAAATCATTTCTATATGAATGGGACATAGAACATATAGTAACAGCTCCTTATCATTCAAACTCTAATGGCCAAATTGAAAGTGCTGTGAAAATTTTAAAAAATATGTTCAAAAAATGTAAGGAAGATGGATCAGATCCTTACTTAGCATTATTACAGTATAGAAATACAGCTAAAAATCATATGTTATCACCGGCTGAGTTATTAATGTCTAGAAAATTAAGAAGTAAGATACCAGTAAACTTTAACAAACTCAGACCTAAAGCTGTGACATTTAAGGAATACAAACAATCAGCTGTTAAAAATAATGAAGATATGTCTAGATATTATAATAGGAATGCTAAATCAATGTCCATTTTGTATCCAGGAGACCAGGTGTATTATAAGAAAAATCCACACAGTACTTGGGAAAAGGCTGTAATTGTTAAACGGTTAAGTAATAATAGGTCATATGTGATAAAAACTAGTAATGATGTAACTTATGTAAGAAATAGGATTCATCTTATTCATAACTATAGTATCTTGAATAGTGACTTGACACAATCGTCTCCCATGCGATCTTGCTCACCACGAAGGGAAAGAAGTATGGAAGTGGCAGAGGCAAGACAGGAGACGGGTACTCCAGCACCAGTAATAACTGATCACAGAGTGACGAGATCAGGACGTATTGTTAAACCTCCAAAGCGTTATATAACGGAAATTTAGATATAATATAATTTAATTAAGTCAACTGAATGTAAATGTAGTTTTGCAATTAAGCTATTTCATAAAATGTAAACTAAATTGTGTAACTGTAAAGACCAGTTAATGAAAAGACTGTATCATAATTTGTAGAATATTTTATTGTTAACTATAAACATAAATACATTGATTTTAGTAATGACCATAGAGACCAGTTAAAGGAACAGACTGTCATGTTTAAATGTGAAGATTATTTAATTGTTAATACTTAGGTAACTGAAAGACTTTAACATAACATGTTGTAAAGATGAGTTAAATAAGAGACTGGTCATCAATGTAATTATAATATAAACTTAAGGAAAGGGATGTTAGGTTGGTAATAACATCACTAGTTTAGTTTGACATTTAGTGTTATCTATGGCAACTCTCTCTTCTACCCAAGATGGCGTCGCTGTACAAGTGTTGAGACTGAGCTCCACAAATATATTATAAGAATAAATTATATAAGAAAGTTGGTTCGTCTTTCCTTCATCACCATTATAACATGGTGTCAGAAGTGGGATCAGACTTCAGTTTCAGATGGCAGACAGGAGGTAGACACCCCAGACCCTGAAAAACATCATTATATTGTGTAAGAATTTGACAATTATTTTTTTTTATTACTTCCTCAGTTAGCTGATAAACACGTTTGACTATACCAATTCGATCACATGTATCTAGACCTAAAATGGTTTCACCATTTACAGTTGTCACTGCAAAGGTTATTTTCTCTACTCTGTTATTGAAATGACATTCCAATTCTGTTTCCCCTATTATTGGAAGTTCACACCTATATGCCTTAGCAGTAAGAGTGGTTTCAACTATATTGTTGAGCCCTAAAGTTTTGTAAGTTTGTAACGACATCAAATCAAGCTCGGCCCCAGTGTCTAAAAGGCAATTTATATCTCGACCATTGACATTGACATTTAAGTACCAAGACTTTTTATTTCTGTTTTTGTTCTGTACTTGCCCCACAAATAACCTCTCAGCGCAGTAAGCATTATCATCATCGAGGTTTTCTAGCTCTAATTGTCTTACATTTTTATTTTTAAAACAAAATTTTGCAAAGTGACCATAAGAGTTACATGACCTGCATTGTACGTTGACTGCTGGACACTTGAAGCGATGCACCTGCCCACAGCGCGTGCATGTAGACTGCTGACCTCTCTGCCATGGCCTCGACGGAGCTGACTGGTAGTGTGGTCGACCCGATGACCGATATTCTGATGTTGACTGATTTCTTGACGTTGACTGATTTCTTGATGCTGACTGACTTCTTGACGGTGACTGACTTGACGTTGAATATCTTGACTTTGATCTGTGATGACTGTTACTGCGGTTGTTGCTTCTGCCCCTCAGTTGCAACACATTCTGTGTGCCGGTGCTCTCCTGTACTATTCTGTCCGAATCTTGTTGAGCCGCAATGACAGCTTTTGCAAGCTCACGCATCCTAGCATATGACAAATTGGGCTCTTGTAACAACCTTTGTCGAACATGTGACAGCTCAGAACTCATGTTTGCTTTGGAGGTTTAACAATACGTCCTGATCTCGTCACTCTGTGATCAGTTATTACTGGTGCTGGAGTACCGGTCTCCTGTCTTGCCTCTGCCACTTCCATACTTCTTTCCCTTCGTGGTGAGCAAGATCGCATGGGAGACGATTGTGTCAAGTCACTATTCAAGATACTATAGTTATGAATAAGATGAATCCTATTTCTTACATAAGTTACATCATTACTAGTTTTTATCACATATGACCTATTATTACTTAACCGTTTAACAATTACAGCCTTTTCCCAAGTACTGTGTGGATTTTTCTTATAATACACCTGGTCTCCTGGATACAAAATGGACATTGATTTAGCATTCCTATTATAATATCTAGACATATCTTCATTATTTTTAACAGCTGATTGTTTGTATTCCTTAAATGTCACAGCTTTAGGTCTGAGTTTGTTAAAGTTTACTGGTATCTTACTTCTTAATTTTCTAGACATTAATAACTCAGCCGGTGATAACATATGATTTTTAGCTGTATTTCTATACTGTAATAATGCTAAGTAAGGATCTGATCCATCTTCCTTACATTTTTTGAACATATTTTTTAAAACTTTCACAGCACTTTCAATTTGGCCATTAGAGTTTGAATGATAAGGAGCTGTTACTATATGTTCTATGTCCCATTCATATAGAAATGATTTAAATTCTGATGACTGAAAGGGAGGACCACCATCTGACACTAATGTCATAGGTATCCCATGTCTGGCAAATATTGACTTTAAATTTATTATGACATTTTGAGCCGTACTATTATTTTTTAACAATGCTATCTCTATGTACTTTGAGTAATAATCAGTTACTACAATGTAGGTTAAGTTATCAAAGTGCATTAGATCAATGCCAACTCTTTGCCAAGGATATTTGCTAATTTCATAGTTTTTTAAGGGTTCCTTTTGATTACATGGCTTGAACTTGGCACAGGTGTCACATTGTTCCACTACATTTTTTATATCAGCAGACATGTTAGACCAATATAATGAATCTCTAGCTAATCTTAGACACTTATTTATCCCTTGATGACCTTCATGCAATTTATTTAATATTTCTTTTTGCATGGACTTTGGAACAATTAAATTTGACCCTTTGAACAATAAATCTCCTATGACATGAATTTCACCCTGCATGTTCCAATATGGCTTCACTAATAAATTGATTTTATCTTTACTACTTGGCCAACCTTCAAAATAATATTTTTTTAACAATTGAAGGGTTTCGTCATCAATGGTTGCCTGTTTTAATTTATTTTTGTACTCTTGACTGATCGCTAAATTTGACTCGACTAAATTGACATGGTAAGACATATCAGATTCATTTTCTGGAATAAAATGGTCTTTCATAGCTGCTCTAGACAAAGTATCAGATATATACATTTCTTTGCCAGGTATGTGAATAACTTCTAAATCATACTTCTGTAAAGTTAGCATCATACGCTGCAGTCTTGCTGGTACCTCATGCAAAGGCTTTTTAAACAGATAAACCAATGGTTTATGATCCGTGTGCACAATGACTTTACGTCCATAGACATATTGATTGAATTTACAACATCCGAACTGAATTGCAAATAGCTCTTTTTCAATTTGTGCAAAATTTTCTTGTGACTTAGTTAGTGTTTTTGAACTGTATGCAATTGGCTTATTATTCTGTAAAATTACAGCACCTATCGCTGACTTTGACGAGTCTACTGATAGAATCAGTGGCAAATTTACATCATAGTGTGCTAAAACTGGCGTGTTACATATTATTTCCTTTAATTCACAATATTCTTTTTCATAGTTACTGTCCCACTGCCAGGGCACGTCTTTTTTTAACAAAGTTCTCATGAGAGTGGTCTTTGCTGACAAATTATCAATGAAACATCCTACAAAATTTACCATCCCGAGAAATCTTTGTAATTCTTTAAGATTACTGGGACTTTGCATCTCTTTGATCGCCTTGACTCTTTCTTGACTGACTTTGACACCATCTCGGTTAAAAATATATCCTAAAAATTCTACCTCCGATACTCCAAATTTGCATTTCGACTTGTTTAATTTTAAATTGACTTGTCTAGCCCTATCTAGCACTTTTTTAAGTCGTTGATTATGAATCTCTGGGGTCTCACCATAAACTAAAAAATCATCTACAAAAATGAGAACGCCCTCTATGTCACCAAATAACTCATTAATGACTCTATAAAAAATCTCTGTTGATGCATTTATGCCAAAAGGTAATCTAAGATATTTATATCTACCAAAGGGAGTTTGGAATGTGCAAAGTTCAGAACTCTCCTCATCAAGTTTCAAAGACCAAAAACCTGAGAACGCATCCAGATGTGAAAAACAAGTAGCACCTTTCAATTGCGACCTAATCTCATCAATATTTTTTAATGGATAATGTTCTCTCATAATATTTTTATTCAAATTTCTAGAATCTAGACATATTCTAAGCTGACCTGTTGACTTGACGGTGACTACTACAGAGTTGACCCATGCCGTTGGCTTGGTGACTTTTTCAATGACTTTCATGCTCTCCATGCGATCCAGCTCATCCCGTAGGTCCTTCAGTAGCGCAAATGGTACCTTCCTCGGAGGATCAATGCATGGCACAGCATCAGACTTCAGTTTCAGATGGCAGACAGGAGGTAGACACCCCAGACCCTGAAAAACATCATTATATTGTGTAAGAATTTGACAATTATTTTTTTCTATTACTTCCTCAGTTAGCTGATAAACACGTTTGACTATACCAATTCGATCACATGTATCTAGACCTAAAATGGTTTCACCATTTACAGTTGTCACTGCAAAGGTTATTTTCTCTACTCTGTTATTGAAATGACATTCCAATTCTGTTTCCCCTATTATTGGAAGTTCACACCTATATGCCTTAGCAGTAAGAGTGGTTTCAACTATATTGTTGAGCCCTAAAGTTTTGTAAGTTTGTAACGACATCAAATCAAGCTCGGCCCCAGTGTCTAAAAGGCAATTTATATCTCGACCATTGACATTGACATTTAAGTACCAAGACTTTTTATTTCTGTTTTTGTTCTGTACTTGCCCCACAAATAACCTCTCAGCGCAGTAAGCATTATCATCATCGAGGTTTTCTAGCTCTAATTGTCTTACATTTTTATTTTTAAAACAGAATTTTGCAAAGTGACCATAAGAGTTACATGACCTGCATTGTACGTTGACTGCTGGACACTTGAAGCGATGCACCTGCCCACAGCGCGTGCATGTAGATTGCTGACCTCTCTGCCATGGCCTCGACGGAGCTGACTGGTAGTGTGGTCGACCCGATGACTGATATTCTGATGTTGACTGATTTCTTGACGTTGACTGATTTCTTGATGCTGACTGACTTCTTGACGGTGACTGACTTGACGCTGAATATCTTGACTTTGATCTGTGATGACTGTTACTGCGGTTGTTGCTTCTGCCCCTCAGTTGCAACACATTCTGTGTGCCGGTGCTCTCCTGTACTATTCTGTCCGAATCTTGTTGAGCCGCAATGACAGCTTTTGCAAGCTCACGCATCCTAGCATATGACAAATTGGGCTCTTGTAACAACCTTTGTCGAACATGTGACAGCTCAGAACTCATGTTTGCAATAAAAATATCCCTGATAAGAGACTCTCAGCTCTTTAAATTCACAATCTTTGCTCTTGTTCTCTAAATCAGTTAGGAAATCATCGATGTTTTCATATTTACTCTGCTTCCGTGTGAAAAACATATAACGTGTCATGGTAAGATTTTTTTGAGGTTCAAAATGAGTGTCAAATTTCTTTTTGATTTCCTTTAATTGGCATTTGTCGAAGTCTACGTTGAAAGAATTAAAGATTTCCAAACCTTTAACGCCCATGGAGTGCAGCATGATTGCAATTTTTCTTTTGTCGTCCGCCTTGTCAAGTCCCGATGCCAATAAATATATGTCAAACCGCTGCCACCACCTCTTCCATTCTTCCGCATTATTATTTGTGGTGTCCGACGAGATCATGAGCTTCGGTAAAGATGTACCAAGTCCATGCGACTTGATTCCGACATCTTCACTTCCCTCCGCCATTTCCGTTGTTGGAGGTGCAAGTTCGGCGCGTGTGACTTTTTCTTGTTTCCGTTTGACTTCTGTCTGATCTTCTGAGTCACTCATCACGACACTTCTGACACCATGTTATAATGGTGATGAAGGAAAGACGAACTGACTTTCTTATATAATTTATTCTTATAATATATTTGTGGAGCTCAGTCTCAACACTTGTACAGCGACGCCATCTTGGGTAGAAGAGAGAGTTGCCATAGATAACACTAAATGTCAAACTAAACTAGTGATGTTATTACCAACCTAACAACACAATCAACAACGCACAATAAATCGAACAAAATAGAATTACAGAATGAAAAATGTTGAACTTGGCCTCCAAAACGAGTAAAAAAATACCTACTCGTCTTGAATAGACATTTAAATGAAATATTTTAAATGTGTATTCGTGTACCTAGTTTAATTTGCAATTCACATTTGTTAGAATTTGTTAATGTGTTATTTATTATGTTCATGTCGATTTTATATAAATAAAACTGCAAAATATAGCAAACGTCGTTCATTGTTTTTTTTATAGGCGTAGTGGCAGAATGTCATAACGAACCAAAAAGCAAATACAGTTTTAAATGGCTAAATGCCATGATGCTGTGTCACAAATATATGTGGAATGGAAATGAAAAAAAAAACCGGCCAAGTGCGAGTCGGACTCGCGCACCGAGGGTTCCGTACTTTTTAGTATTTGTTGTTATAGCGGCAACAGAAATACATCATCTGTGAAAATTTCAACTGTCTAGCTATCACGGTTCATGAGATCTGATACAGCCTGGTGACAGACAGACAGGCGGACAGACGGACGGACAGACGGACAGACGGACAGCGGAGTTATAGTAATAGGATCCCGTTTTTACCCTTTGGGTACGGAACCCTAAAAAGAGCTACTTTTGTATGAAATTTCATTATATACCTCTCGTGTAGCTGCGCCCGAAACGTGATACTTCCCAGCCTAATATGTAAAACATAATATCAATATTTCATTGCATATTCTAATATGTACATTTAGAATAAACAAAATATTTGCAAACGAACTTCACTGCATCGGGGCTAGTAGTACATGGGGTTCATGCAACGTTTATATGACTAATAATTATAACGAAGTGTGAGTACTTACATACTAATTTAAAAATTTGTATAGATTTATTTCCTCCGAATAAAACTGCTATATTTTTAGACACATTACATTTTCTCATCAGATATTAATGTTCTGTACGCAACTAGGTCATCAATGCACAGTGCATAAAACAAGTTCTATTACCTATGTAACTATGTCATCACTACATAGCATTAAAAAAAGCAGAAATACAATCTCGATAAAACCCTTAAAACGGTTGTCTCTAATTTGTCAAAAAGCTGTCGACGAAATAGTAATTTTTGCTTTCAAACAGATAAAAAGCTTTGAAAAATATCCTTTAAATATCATACTTTTCAAGGCAACGATTGAAGTCGAGACACGACGATTTTCAAATTAAAATTTAACCGTAAATCCTAAAAGCCGTAGTAGCAGTGCCTGAGTTGTATCCACAAGTATTAGATGGAAGACTTCGAAAAACATTACAATCCACTTTAAACTGTTGCGAGACATACTAACATTAAATAACTTTACGGTATAGACTGGTATAGACACACATGTCTCCAAAACATGTCGCGCGACTCACGCGCGAGTGACTAAAAACAAGTGTCTAAACCGTACAATTATTATTACAATCCAACTTGTTATCTGTTTAATATCACAATAAACTTCATTAAAAAAATCAATTCATCATTAATTAGATCCTACTTGATTAAACGAAATTCTATTCTATTCTAGTCCTTTTGGGCTGGTTGTGATTAACCTTTGTTGTGTACCTAATATCGAGCTTAGCAGTACAAAACAAATCCGTTTATTTCCTTTTTAATAATGGTCGAAAGTGCAGTTCACTCATTCTTGCATTATAAACTGCTATGAAAGGGAAGCTTAATGCCTTTTTTCAATGATGTTTACATACTTACTCGTAATTTTAAACTGAATCGTCTAATCAGGCGCCTCTTGCGATAAATGTGTTATCCGAGGCTAATGTCCTCGTATCTTTTCTTATCGATATTGTACAAGGTAGATATAGAAATATTGTAACGGCGGACCCTTTCGTTGAGGGAGCCCTCGACCCTCTGATCTGTGAACCATATGAAGTTGATAGATGTTGGTTTAAGTTTCAGTTTCGGTCGCTGGAGCAAACATGCTGGAATCTGAGTTTAAACAAAATATACATTTTAGTTTGTTTTCCGTCATTTATGTAGTCCTAATCGAGAATACAGAATAAAGGAGTTAAATATTAATTAAAATTTTACACGTTAGCCTTATAAAATTACGTGTGTCAAGATCTACTTAAGTAATTGAAGTTAAAAGCGTATACTAAGTAAATATCAAGTGAACACCTCTCACGATATCCAACGGACGTCGAATAACTCGCCACGCGCGCGAGAATGTATAAAAAAATTACACTAGATAATAATAAAGTCAGAATAAATTATTGTATTGTAATGTTTTTTTTATTTTTATTTTGGTACATGGAAAACCAACAGCGCTATACATATCAAAAAACCTTTATAGACCTTATATTTCGAAGGAATTGGAAATGCAGATTGCTTTTGTTTACACTGCGGTACTTCCAAGTCCCGATTCATTTAAATATCATCTAAGAATGGGAGAAACTTGGAAAAAACTCGACAAAAATTTCATGTATAATGTATGCGTCCGTTGCGTGATACATTAATGCGAAGAAAAATGTGAAGTGGCATGTTGACTTGACAGGTGACTGGTGACAGGTTGACTTTTTAAGGTTCCGTACCTCAAAACCTTTAGGTGGGCCAGGACAGATTCGTATTAAGGCAGTTGGGTTTTAGGCCAGAATCTAAGTAAGTACGACTCTGTTGAGGTCTGATTTGCTATAGGTATGTTTCTGAATAAAGCAGTTTCGACATACGACTTATGATATGGAAGTCACTTTCTCTTTAAACCAATTTCTGAGTAGGACAGATTCGAATAAAGGGGTCCCGTGACATGACAGTACTACGTCAGATTAGTAACGAGTTGGATTAGGACTAATGCAGTTTCTTATCTCATCCGATTAGCAACGATTCGATTAAGAAATTTAACAGAATCTTTTAATGATGAATAACGTCACACTAAATCAATAGGTAGGTAGGTTAGGTTCGTTAGGTTGCTTTAGATGCCCGAAGGGCAAACCGCCGAGAAATAGGAGCCCCGCATAGCGGGGCTCCGTCGACTCAGGGTAAGAAGGAAATGTTCAATGGACAAGTATCTATTTTGGCATAATGGTACATATTTTGTGGAAATTTTTTATAACAAAATCCGATCAACATCGAATCGGTCGTACTCGGAATTACACATAAGTACTAAGATTCCAATATGTAATTTTCTATCCTACTCAGAATTCGGCATAATGAGAATCTGAAGTGCTAGGAATTTGAGATTTTAATAACCTAACATTTTAGGAACTTGGATAACTTAGAAAATGCCCTATTCATAATCAAACGTATTTAGAATCCGAATTAAATAGAAACTGGCAACCTTAGAGTCGTACTTACTCAGATTAAGGCCTAAACCTCAACTGATTTAATACGAATCTGTCCTGGCCCGCCTAAAGGCCTCAAAAGGAAAAAACGGAACCCTTATAGGATCACTCGTGCGTCTGTCTGTCTGTCTGCCCGTCTGTCACAGCCTATTTTCTCCGAAACTACTGAACCAATTAAGTTGAAATTTGGTATACATATGTAAGTTTGTGACCCAAAGATGGACATGTAACGTAAATAAATAAAATAATGTACGGAACCCTTGGAACGCGAGTCCGACTCGCACTTGGCCGGTTTTATTTTTATGTATGGCGTCTCTCATCATCTTCCTCGTGTTATACCGGTTTTTTGCCACGGCTCATAGGAGCCTGGGGCCCGCCTGACAACTAACCCCGAAAATTGGCGTAGGCACTCGTTTCTTCGAAAGTGACTGCCATCTGACCTTACAACACAGAGGGGAAACTAAGCCTTGTTGGGATTAGTCCGGTTTCCTCACAAAGTTTTCCTTCACCGAAAAGGGACTGGTAAATGTCAAATGATATTTCGCACATAAGTTCCGATAAACTCATTGGTACGAGCCGGGGTTTGAGCCGGCGACCTCCGGATTGAAAGTCGCAGGCTCTTACCGCTAGGCCACCAACGCTCCATGTATGGCGTTATGTATGGCGTCTCTGAATTGCGTAATTTAGCAGCAAGGAATAACTACTACACAGTTATCTAGGACTAAATACGAATAGAATTATAGCCTAGCGCTAATCATTTCATAGGATAGAACAGGAATTAAATGAAGCATCGATAGTTTCATAATATTCGTATTAATCCGAGGACGTCAGAGATATACGTGATGTCATTATAAAATCAATATGGCGAATGACATAAGCTATAATTGGATGCCTGATCGTTTATAAAGTGGAGTTGTAGCGTAGTTTATAATTTATAAATGATAATCAGATGCCCAACTCTCACATCGCTGTAATACCCAGAATATTAAAAGATGATTGATTTGACAACCGGTCTGGCCTAGTGTGGTTAGTGACCCTGACTATGAAGCCGATGGTCCTGGGTTCGAATCCCAGTAAGGGCATTTATTTGTTCCAGAGTCATGGATGTTTTCTATGTACATATTTTAGTATATTATGTATACCTATGTATCGTTGTCCGAGTACCCAGAACACAAGCCTTCCTGAGCGTACCGTGGGTCAGAATGTCCCTATATAGGCCAGGAAATAAATGCCCAAAAAAGGTATAGAGTGAAATGCAAGGAACACAATTTTTAACTTCATAGCTTTGTTTGGACTAGTTAGATGAACATATCAAAAGTCCCCTGCCATAACCCTGGTGCTGGGGGGAGGGGGGTTTGAAGGTTCCATTTTTCGGTTTTTTGATTATATCTCGGAAACTATGCGTCTGAGCGACTTGGCCACTTATGCAAAATGAAAAGAGATTTAATTTGTTACAAGATTTATTCAGTCAAGTTTTTCGATATCTTGTATAGTTTTTGAGATATCCGCTCTTCAAGGTTTATTTAGGGCTCTAATTTTTATCTTGATTATCTACATCGGTGAAGCTGCTAGGTCGGGTTTGGGATCGTTTTCGTATAAATCGGGGGTGCTGAATTCATTTATGGTATCAACATTAACACCATTCCTAAGTAAAAAAAAAATATAAAAAAATGATTTTTTATAAAACTCCTCTTTACGCTTAAACCGCCGAACCGATTTGGTTGAAATTTGGTACAGAGATGGTACAGAGATGAATACATAGGATAGTTTTTTTAACCAAAATCATCTTTTAAGGGTGTGAAAAGTGGGGTGGAAATTTGTATGGGGAATCAATAACGGCTGAACCTATTTAAATAATATTTGGGATGGTCTACATGTTTGATTTAGTTGATAATGATACCAAACATGACTTCAAACCTAAATTTAAACAGTATTAACCTCAGGAATTCAACTTCGGCGAAGAAGCTGAATTCCCCTCACACCAAATTTCACACCTTCAAAGTATGATTTTTGAGATAAAAACTATATTATATCCTGTCTCGGGACTTAAAACACATATTTACCAAATTTCAACTAAATCGGTTCAGCGGTTTAAGCGTGAAGAGGAGTTAAAAAAAAATATTTGTTTAAAGTTTGTATGTTTTTAAGGTGTATTGTTGATACCATAAATGAATTTAGCACCCCCGATTTATACGAAAACGTTACCAAACCCGGCCTAGCAGCTTTACTGATGTAGATAATCAAGATAAAAATGAGAGCCCTAAATAAACCTTCAAGAGCGGATATCTCAAAAACTATACAAGATATCGAAAAACTTGACTGAATAAAACTTGTAACAAATTAAATCTCTTTTCATTTTGTATAAGTGGTCAAGTCGCTCAGACGCATAGTTTCCGAGATATAATCGAAAAACCGAAAAATGGAACCTTCAAACCCCCCTCTCCCCCCAGCACCAGGGTTACGGCCGGGGACTTTTGATATGTTCATCTCCTAACTAGTCCAAACAAAGCTACGAAGTTAAAAATTGTGTTCCTTGCATTTCCCTCTATACCTTCTTATTGCTTGGCCTAATAATATTTATTTATTTTTATTTTTATTTATGATTGCGTTTACGATTTTGTGGAAGGTAAGTAACTAAGGTTTTATATACGCATACCAAAAAGTGTTAACCTAATAACACTATAAAATTGAAATTTCGCATGTTAGGTTATTTTGATATTTGTTCCTGTATCAAGTAAACACAGCAGAACCATTTTCTATAAAATTTGGCACACAAGACAGTTTATAACCTTGAAAAAGACATAAAACTATTTATTTCAAAATTACCCTAGGAGAAGGCAATGGCGATTGTAATTGAATACGACGACTTACGCGGACGAAGTCGTGGTCAGAGGTCAATATAAGTATGTAGGTATTCATACAATTAATAAAATTGAATAAGCTTGTGTTTTCATACATATGAAAGTATCATAAGCCGCATTCGAATTAACAAAATAAGGTTCGACATCATGGACGTGATCTGTAACGTGAATCAAACAGGGGCCATGTTGCAAACGGGCGTTTTGCGACATCTCTGAAGAAGTTCGAATATTACCTACAATACGCAGTAACGCCGCCGTTAACTAGCATGCTGGCTTTATATAGAGTGCACTCTTACTCTTCTCCTGGCTAATTTAAAACATACCTTGCTGGCTTATTTGGCCTCATTAAAATTTGTGATAAATAGGCTTGGTAATTTAAACAGAAGCCGTGCCGCAGGTGGCCGCCCATCTCAAGTTGATTGATTTGTTTACTGTTATTGACGGCACCAATATTTACAGCAAAACTTTTAAGAGGAGTCATTTTACCATAGTAATTTTATTAATGAGGGTCGAATAATTTTGATGGTTATCCTTGGCTGAGTGCTATGAGTTTTTAATAAATAATGTTTATCACTACATTCAAATGTTATTTTTATCGATACTATTTCCGTTGAAGAATTTGTTGTTATAACTAGTAAGAACTTTTACTCGTACTACTTAATTACAAACTTTGACTTCGAATTAATAAGCGAGAGGGAGAAACTCTTAAACTTTACGAAAACTAGTCTAACTCGTCCATTTCCTTCTATGACCCAATCGAAAATACTCCCTGAAACTGAATATAACAATAAAGGTAGGTAAATGTTTTCCGAACAATCCCAAACAACAATAGTTGATTGCTGATTGTTGATTAGAGAATATGATCCTTTAACATAGAGAAGAGTTAATTTGAAAAGTGTTCTCAAGCACTTCATAAATTGTTTGATTAGTATTAAATTTGTTAGTCTTCAGTGTTAAGAAAGGTTCATTATGAAATTGAATTATAACAGGGTTATATTGATAAATATTTTAGAGGCGTTATAATTGTAAATTGCCTGTATGAAATTCTGTGAACGTCATAGAAGCGGGTGGACCGTTTTTTAAGTAGCTCGTTTTAGGGAGAGGACCACTGATGTCCATAAAAGGTACACTGAGACTGAGATATACAGAAAGTACAATATGTTTGTAAATATTGCGTTGAAAATTCTGAGGTCCACCTGGCCCACCTGCCATCTTGACGCTCACGAAATTCTGCCTGTGTGTAATAATAGTAGGTGTTTGATGTTTTGTAATACCAGGATAATATTAGAAACTAAATTAGATTAGGTACAGAAAAAAAGATGCCAAGTAGGGCAGAGATGCTCATGGTTTAGTAGAAACAAAACGCACGAAAAATTGAAATCGTTGATCATGGTGGAAGGATGCAAGGACATTAGCGGTGGCTGCTATAAGTGCATGGCCCGACTGACCTAATAAGCTCGAATGGTTAATTATTCATGCATCAGTGTACAGTTTAAAGTACGAAAGCAACCAGTGTTAAAACATTTATCTACACACATAACACATATCATAAACTTTTTATGATACGTTCAAAAACCGCAAATCACGGCCAACATAGAGATCAATAAAACAAATAAAATAAATAGATGAATAATAGATTTGTTAATAGTAGTTTATGTGACTGCTACATAATGAAAGGAATTAAAACTCGCGTGTCAGTTTATGAAAAGAACGAAGTGAGTTTCATAATAGAATCACACGAGTGTTTTAATGCCTAATTGTTTACTAACTACATACATTGCTTTATCTACATACATAGTATTACTAGCTGTTGCCCGCGACTTCGTACGCGTGGATTTGTATGTTGGTGGTTATATATTCTACATGACCATAATATAGAGCATTATGCAGCAAAAGATATCAGTAGGGACGGTTAATCAATTGTTAATATTATACAACGCATGAAATTAGTCTTTTACAAACTATTAAGTTTCACGACCCTAACTGAAAAAAATTGTTCCCGATATATAATCCCTCTCGACCCTCTTAGAAGATTTTCAAGTCCACTATTTTAAAAAAAATATTCGCTATCGAAACTATTAATACAAACTTTTCAAAAACGGTGCAACGGTGTAAGTAATCAGTTTTCGTCTATTTTAATATAATGCCCTTTTTACCAAGTTACAAGTTCCTAGCTTAAAAGAAAATTTGTACCACATATAAACTTGCATCCCCTTTTTGACCCCTTCAGAGGTTGAATTTTTAAGAACTTTGAAATAACTTTTTTGGAATCTTATACAATACCTTTCTAAGAAGTTTCAAAGTATTTATGTAATAGATTCAATCTTTCAACCCCTTTTAACCCTTTTAGGAGATGAATATTTAAAAACGCTTAAATTACTTGCCTTAAAAAAATGTTTGCCTTAAAAAATACAAACTTTCTACCCCTTTTTCACTACCTTAAGGGATGAATTTTCAAAAACGCTGAAATTAGCTTTCTTCTCTTTTAATGAAATACCTTTTTACAAAGTTTCAAACTCTTAGCTTAACATATAATTTGGACCCTATACAAACTATCAACCCCTTTTTAACCCTTTTAAGGAATGAATTTTTTAAAAACGCTGAAATTACTTTTCCTATATTCTAATAATATGCTTTTATACAAAGATTCAAGTCCCACACTCACAAAAATATTTGATCTCCATACAATCTTTCAACCCCTTTTTCACCACCTTGAGGGATGAATTTTTAAAAACGCTGAAATAAGTTGTCTTGTTTTTTTATTATAATTAATAAACATTTATATTATAAAATTTGAACCCCAAGACAAACTTTCATCCCCATCCCCCTTAGGGGTTGAATTTCCAAAAACGTCAATATTACTTTTTTTATAATCGGCTATTATGCCTTTCTAGGAAGTTTCAGTATTTGTAATGGATTCAAATTTTCAACCCTTTTTTAACCCATTTAGGGGATGAATTTTTGAAAACGCTGAAATCACTTTTCTTGTATTTTAATAATATGCCTCTATACAAAGTTTCCAGTCCCGCACTCAAAAAAAAATATGATCTCCATACAAACTTTCAACACCTTTTTCACCACCTTAGGGGATGAATTTTGAAAAACCCCTTCTTAGTGGATACCAGCGTTATAAAAACTACCTATTGTGAAAAGTTCAACTCTCTAGGTCCAACGGTTTGGGCTGGGCGTTCATTTAAGTGAGTCAGTCAGTACTTTTACGTTTATATATATAGATAAACTTTATTCTATTATATATTCACTAACCTCATATTACAGCCGACATAGGGGCATAGTTGCTCTCTGGCGGAATTCGCGGATATGAGGTGGCGTCTCCGAAATATCTTTATCGCACATTTACACGAAACTCTTGCTAGAGTTACTTTAAAAACAACAAAACAAATTACTTTTTTACTTACAAACTAATTAAAAGATTAACTGCACGTCAAATGGCGGCAAAGAAAACTTTTCTCACGCATGTCACGCTTAATTAATTAATTATTTATTTATTTAATAAAAATACAGAGTATTCATACAATAATCATAGCCCCGCAAAACTCAATAATGAGTTTGACTGTGGGGTCATCAGTCTCTAGTTACATATGTAATTAACTTAATTTTATAGTAGTGCAATTACTACAAAATATTGAGGTAGTGTATTTTTAACATAGATTTAAATTTAGACTTCTTATTTTCACATCTTATGGCTTCGGGCAAACTATTAAGCAAATATGGAATTCTTTTCCTAAGGGTTATATCCCCGTAGTAGTTATTAATTCTAGGAACGCATAGTTTGCCCGAAGTCACAGCCTTTGTGATGTAAGTGTGATTAACTGGTGTTAATGCATCCTCTGAGTTAAGCTCCTGCCGGCCATGGTTAATGATCGCAAGTAGGTATTTATGTTTTAAACTGAAAGTTAAGATATTGCAAATTTTGAATAGAAGTCTGTAGTTACCTTTACATTTGAGTTTAGTTTTATGGTTAACAAGTAATTTTAAAAATCTGATCTGCATATTTTCTAATTTATCGATATGTGTCTTAGTTGTGAGTCCATAGCTGTCACGAGCATAGCTCAGTATTGAATCTACAAGTGACATGTATAAACATCTAAGTGTGCTAATAGGAACTTTAAATTTTAAGTGAAAGAATTTACCTAATAAAACTAAGTTTTTCATAAATAAAATTAACATGATATGACCAGGAGAGGTGCTCGTCTACTTTGATTCCAAGGTAAGTCATACATTCTACTTGTTGTATAGGTTCACAGTTACAGTTATATTTGTTTAGGTGAAAGCAGTGAGAAGTATGGGCATATAATTTGAAAGGGATATTCTTAATTGGTAAATACGGTGAATGAATTAGTAAGAACTTGGTTTTATTGGAGTTGAGAACTATCCCATTTTCGTGAGATCACTTAACGACCGAGTCAATGTCTTCCTGAACTAGACGGAAAGTGTCCTCAAGGTCAGTGCCCGCGCGCAGGGCGCATAGGTCGTCTGCGAACATGTGCGCCGAACAATGCTGCAGCACACCGCACAAGCTGTTAACGTGCATCAAGTAGCAGACAGGACCACAGCCCGAGCCTTGAGGCACCCCATACTCCACGGCGCACTCACGACTATAGGAGTTCCCGACCCTGACCTTGTAGGAGCGCGAGGTGAGATAGTCGCGGAACCATGGGTTCAGCGGCTCGCTCACTCCGCACTCGTGCATGGCCATCAATAAGGCATTCGATTCCAAAGTGTCGAACGCCTTTTTGAAATCAAAGAATACGGCTAATACAATTTTTTTATCATTCAGGTAATTATTAATTTCGTCTGTAAAATTTGATAATAAAGTCGAGGTACTTTTTCCTCTTTGAAAACCGTGTTGACTGGGAGTTAGAACATTATTTTTACTAAGATAGGTACTAAGCTGGTCAGTAATACATTTTTCCATAATTTTATCAATACTGGATAATATTGCAATAAGTCTATAGTTAGAAAAGGATTTATGATCTCCTTTTTTGTAAATCGGTCGAAGTATAGCCTCTTTTAATTTACTAGGAAATTTATGATGTTTTACGGATAAATTCATCAATCTGGCAAGAACAGGACTTATTTTATCTGCGACGAGTATTATGTCAGACATGCGTTAGGTCGCTGCCCGGAGACTTGTTTGAGTTCATGTTTTTGACTACTTTTCTAATTTGATGACTTTTCATGGGCTGCCATCTCATACACACATCTGACTTTTTAACATAGTTATCCCTATCAATCAAATTATATTTACATTATTAATTCCCTTTTTTAATTCAGAGACAAACTACAGTGGGGGTCGATTCCCATATCGTTCGATACCAACTAACAAGCGAGATTTGTCAAAATAGTATTCAGTTGACATTTTATTTCGAATTAAACGTCATTTTTACTGATATTGGAATAGAGGTCAAATCAAATTTCTTTGTTTTTCAGAGATGTTCAAAATTTGAATAAAAAAATATTATTGAAATCGATGTTATTATTTAGCAATAATAACATTTCCACAGATAAAAAAATTTGCTGTAACAAAGTAGTTTATCTTAATGTTGCCCATTATTTACGGATTTTGAAGGCATCATAGAGGGTATATGCTGATATGTGTGTAGATAAAATATATTTCTTATTCTGTGAAAATTATATTATTGCGCAATAATAACATCAAATTCGATTTATTTTAACATTAAAATTTTGAACATTTCTGAAAAAAATTGACCTCAATTAGAATTCTAATATTAGTCGAAATGAAATTTTAGGCGCTTAGCACACTGAATACGATTCGCATGTCGCTCCGATGTATGAGCGAGACTACGCACGTATTATACCGACATCCCGCACGCACATCGGAACGACGTTCGAGTTGTACTCAGTGTGCTAAGCGCCTAATTCGAAATAAAATCTCAATGCAAACAATGTAATCAAAGCCGCAACATACCCTATGAACACATCATACAGAGCTTATAATATGTGTATATATAAAGCAGTGTATGTATCTGTAAATAATTAGGCATTAAAAAACTCGTGTGATCCTATTATGAAACTCGCTTAGCTGGATTCATAAACCCACACTCGTATTTTAATACATTTTATTATGTAGCAGTCATAAATACAGAACCGTTGTATTAAGTAACTCCGCTTTCCAAAGCAATGAAAAGACAGCAACGATGTAATGTTTCCTCGTTAGGCGCCTAAGATGGTTCCACACTCCACAGTGACTACGCCGAGCAATAAAGAGTTGGGTGACACAGCGGAGTGATTAATAAAGAAGTGTTTTCAGGCTAATAGCCGCTCCGTATCCCTTGGGCTACTTTACGACGCACTAAAGCGGAAGCGCCCTATTTTACAGGCCCTCGTCATACTCGCGACGGTCAGAATGTAGAAGCCAGTATTAATACTTCAGTATAAAATACTTTTTCAGGATAGTCGCTCATATACATTAATTAGTAAGTAAATATTCTTTATTGCACCAAAATTATACATGTTACATACATGTAAAACTACAAAGAATTTTAAAGAAAAATATAACCAGGTAACAACAGGCGGTCTACAGGTCAGGCGGTAGTTAGTACGTTTATCTCACATCTAAAAGTCGTAACCCTTATGACTGTGAGAACTGATCCTAAGAATATTCTAGACGGGCGATAGAAATCAAATACCACTGGCATTGCTTATGTAGACTGCTCTTACTGTGCTTGGGTCGTGTTGTACAAGTCAATATACTGGCAATTATAAGAATTTTTCTGCTCTGCAGTAGTTAAAATGTGCAGTGTTACAAAAATGCTTGGTCACACATTGGTAAATTTATGCGAGTTTTATTATTATTTTGTTCGAATGTCTAATGGTTCAACAAAGTTTCGGATTATCCTCAATGCGGGTGTATTCTCTTACTGTAAGTATTTATATACATATTTCACAAGATAACACCCCCTTTTATAGCAGGTTTATATTATATCTTAGGGCACGGCAGTGCCCCCGCCAAGACGAGCAAAGCGATAAATTCTCTTACTGTAAGTACCTATAATTATTTCACAAGGTAACACCCCCTTTTATGTTAGGTTTACATTATATGGGGAAAATACTAGACCTGCAACCTGCAAACCACGCACTAAGTGAAATTGTAGTACGGCTAGTAAGGTTCTACGACTTTATTTCCGATTATTTCTTATTTGAATTTTTACCTTCGTAATTTTTACCTACTCAATATTTTTTTTCCATTTTGAATTCACTGTCGTTCAGCAATTCTTATTACAATGATGCTCAGATGTAACTTTTTATGTAAGTAAAATTAATAAGGCAGTACTGATAATATTTGTTTTAAGTACAAAGTTGTTGCGACTTCCGTTGCAGTAATAATCACGGGAGCACAACACAATGGAGTTTGACCAATGTACATAGATACTATAATTTATGATACATACCTATAAACCTAACAAATTACCCGACTTAGTGGTGTACTAATGAAACAGGTATTAACTGATTCCGTCCCTCTTAAAAATAGTCTCTTTCTTTATACTATGATAGTGTCTCCAAGAAAACAATGCAGTAGGTATAATTCAGCGAGTTAGTAAATTAGTTCGTCTTGCATCATGTAGCTCAGATGTTGTGTTTATTTCCTACACAGCGAAGCACTTAGGCTGCAAAGTTATTGAAGTCACGTTCAATTTTCATTAGCTGTCTAAAGAACCACTTTGTTCTTGAGTTCCCAACAAAAAGACTTATTTAACTATTATTTTCTTTGTTAAACATATAATTTAAGGATTTTCTTTAAGATTTTTACGTTCTTTAGGTTGTAACATGACAAACCTGCATAGTGCAGCCACCGCGCGCACTGGCCGGTTGTAAAAAAAAACTAAGCGATTCGCCCGTCTTTTGTTTTTTCTCATCAATTTTCTCTCGGAATTTTGTTGCAAATAGCACGACTTATATTTATTTATAATGTGACTCAATGCTTATGATTTGTGTTAAAAGTACTAATACGATTGTAATACGACGGCTGCGTCTAATGCAGCCCTTTCTTTTGGTTTAAAACTGAAGACGCATGATTAAAGCTACTTATTTTCTGGATATTCGCTACTGAAGTTTTTATCTGCTTGCGCCTGGTGAGCCCGCGTAGCCCGCAGTTGCTACTACCGCTGCCGAAATTCATCATTTGGCTCGAAGAAGATTGGAACTCGAAAACGTTAAGGCCAGTGACGATATTTTATTGGTTTTGACTCGTATACTGACAGAAATTAGTTTAATTTAATTTACACCTCTAAATAATTTTAGATTTATATTTTATTATGTAGGTATCTGTGTTTCTTTTAATATTATTACTATAGTTTTTTTATGTAATTCGACATTAGGAGACCTTATACATCTCTAAGTAATTGTAATATGTTTGTTTGAATGGGTAGTTGCAGTTAGTTGTATATTATAATTATAATTGTTGATTGAATTGAAAGATTGAAAAAATTATAATACATGTTGACGTGTAAAAGTGCCCTTGTGGTCTATTTGCTGAATAAATGTTGAAGTTTGATCAAATTTAATACTAAGAATTTCACTAAAAGATCGCCAAACATATTTTTATTAAATACTATTCTAGAATGTTTCTGGAATAAAATCCAAATGTCAAAAAAAAAACAATAAGGAGGAACATACATTGGAATATCCCTTTCCTCATCATTAATCAAATGTGTCGCTTAACTTCAAACTCGGATCAATCCACTCGACTCTCTTAGCGAATATTTACCCTATTACCTTTTCTTAATATCAAGATCGTATAATCTGACAGATGGATTTATCTGAGTTTGAAGTTGAGCGAATCAAATATACCTAATAAATTATTGATCATTTTGAATCACAATTAATCCACTCAGGTAAATTGAATCCTGTAGCCTGTTAGCTTAGGGCGCTTTCAGACTAGTGTTTTATACGAGCGTACGCGCGTGTAAGCTCGTATATACTAAATGTAGGGAAGAGTAACACGCGTGTAAGCGCTTTAAAATGAAATGTAGGGAAATGTAACGTGTGTAAGCTCGTACCGCCGAAACGACCGTTTACGGGCAGAAAAATACGCTAGTCTGAAACCGCCCTTAATAGCTTCCAAATTGAAACTCTTTATCTGGGGGCAGTGCCCCCGTCAAGTCGAGCAAGACAAAGAGGCACGGCCGTAACAATCTTTTCTCGAAGCCACTCAGGCCATTTTCAACGTACTGTAATTTTGTGATAGCTAAAGCTAGAACCCTGAATTTTCAGTGACGTATAGAGCATAACATGATTTAGATATATTCTCAATAACATGTAATTTAAACATGTAGTTTAAGAATTATTGCATGTCAAAGTTCCTTGGTTTTGTCACTGACACACTCACGATCATCATAATTCGTCAACTATTTAACTAATTGAACATAATAGCGCTAGCCCTAATGACATGCAGTTTAAGCAATACACATACGAGTACAAGTAAAGCATTGTGTGCGTGTACCATTGCCAAGTCATTATATGTATTAAAAAAATAAAGGTATATCATAATGTTACGGTTTTAACACCCCTGGCACTGACTAAAATAACCGACTTGGTTTCACATTACATCTCAAAACTTTTTTGTAGTAGAAGAACTGCGTTGCGAGACTTGCATCTTTTTACATGTAATGTTTTTGATGGGATATTACTTTACTTCACTTAAACCTTAGTAGGTTACCTAACTAATACAAAATTTATCTGAAAGCTGAAAATCTAAGTAAGTAGGGGAGACTTAGTCTGGGCCAGTGTGGGTTGTAACAGAGGGAAGTTGTGACAATGAAGATACTGGAAAACTATGATTGCTAGGGAGTTGGAACCAGCACTCTTAGCCAAATACGTTTTGGGTGTACAACATTTACGTACTAAAAAAAACCGAAAAGTAATTTTTCCCCAAAAATTTTGATTGTATCAATATCATAAAGTACCTATTATGTTTACGTTGTTGTGATATTTTTCTTATGTTCTTTGGTTTTGCAACTTTCAAGATGTGACTTTGTTTCATAGAGTTTGCACATTGTTTAGCAATTATGAATTATTATTATAACGAGTTAGTGATTTTCTGTCCCTAGGCGAGTTGTGACAGCTTGTCACAACTCTCCTATTTTATTTTGCTGTTTTTATAGGTGTTTTTTGGTCTTTTGGTGTATTGTCTAATTCTAAATCATTTTGTCTTGTTTCAAATGATTAACAACTATACAAAAGATATAATAACAAACCCAATGTTTAATTTGGCGCGATAACCACAGAAAGACCAATCATGGATGAAACTGCGGCCCTATGAGCCAATAGTGTAGATAGTCAAAAAAATCGTAATGTTGCTAACATCGAGAAGAAAATCGTAATGTTAGCAAGTAAAGCAGAAAATATCCGTTATTGCTTGTATTGCCTTGAATGGAAGAGAAGTTTAGTGAGTTCAAAAATTTACTCCAGGACTAGTCTCACGAAACTTGCAACGAAGGCGTGCTGGAATTGGTCTTCTACATAAGCCCCGATAATCCGAACAAATCTCAAATCTTGGGGGAGTTTGAGGTTGATTGTCCAGGAATAAAGTTGATGTCCAAGAGCTCTCTCATCTTCTAGGGGCCCCAGTTTTCGGCGAGGCGATCCCGGATTTCGTTGATAGCCAATTGCATCGTTTCTCGGAGCATTCTGACCGCCTACTCAAAATTAACGCCCACATGGCCTTTTTTATTATTTGGTTTTGCCTTTTCGTCCCGAAACTTACTTATGCAATGAGATGCAGTCCATTCTTTAGGCATTCTCATTTGTGTCAGGTGATCGACAGTACTATACATATCGAAATACAAAAAATATTTAATATTAGGCTCGATGATAGGCAGTTTCTACAAGCAACTTTACCGATCCGCTTCGGCGGTTTGAGTATAAGGAGCATTGCTAGTGTTGCGTTGCCTGCGTTTCTGTCATCCGTCCATGGTACGCTATCCCTCGTAGGAAAGATACTCACTCCGTCAATACCTGAATTCGAGGTGGCATACCTGTCGGATGCAGTAAATGCTTGGCTTTTGGCGTGCCCGAACGTGGACCTGCCCTCCAAAGCACACATTCAGAGGATGTGGGATGAACCCCTCTGTCGCCAGGTTCAAGCTTCACTCCTTGACTCTGCTGCTTCAAGTGAGGAGAAAGCCCGTCTCCTAGCTTCTTCCAAAACGGAGTCAGGGTATTGGCTTCATGCGTATCCCTCCAGTAACTGCGCTACCCTATTGCACAATAACTCCTTACGATTGGCGGGTGCCTCGGCATAGGGGCTGAGTTAGTTGTCCCTCATCGCTGTCCTTGCGGGGTGGAGGTTGATAGTCGCGGTTACCACGGCCTTTCCTGCCGGAAGCGCGCTGGTTTGTTTTCCCGCCACGCCAGCCTTAATGATGTTATCCGCCGGGCCCTTGTCAGTGTGGGTGTGCCATCCGTGTTGGAGCCTCCCGGTCTTGTGCGCGACGACGGAAAGAGGCCCGACGGAATGACCCTTATTCCCTGGCGGATGGGACGGCCGCTTATCTGGGATGCAACTTGTGTGGATACTCTGGCGCCGTCCCATTTAGCCGCTACTTCATTGAGGCCTGGCGGAGCGGCGGCAGCAGCTGAAGCTCTAAAGCGCCGCAAATATGCTGGACTATCGAGCAACCATTTATTTGCGGCGTTTGCGGTGGAGACTCTGGGACCCCAAAGGTCAGGAGGCACTGAGTTTATTTAAAGATTTGAAGAAGATGCTGCTAGACACCACCAGAGATCCTAGGGCTGGCTCATTCCTTGGCCAAAGGATCGGAATTGCCATTCAGCGGGGGAATGTAGCCAGCATTATGGGCAGGGATCAGATCTGGGGGACTTTTTTAGTTAGTTTTAATTTAGTTTTAATTTATTTTATAAGGTTTTAGTTTTATTTTAATTTAAGATTAGTTATTGTATTTTAAATCTAATTTTTAATGTGGATATTTGATTAATCGATATATACTTTTGTATTTTTGTAAATTTATATCTCCATAAAATCAAAGTTTCGATACTGTCTAAACGATTTATTCAGTCAATTAAAAGCCATATATTGGTCTATAATATTTTTTTATTAGGATTAGATTTTAGACTATTTTTATTACGGTTGGTCCTAAAAGAAGCCACAATTCAATTAAAATACTTGTTATTATCCGCTAGAGTACCTACTGTAATAACATATTGTTTTGGTTGGTACAAATGATACAAATCTGCTATATTTTTTTTTATTAATAAATATTAATTTGTAAAAAAATTGTAAAATTCTACTTTTTTTTAATATCACGTCGGTGGAAAACAAGCATACGGCCCGCCTGATGATAAGCAGTCACCGTAGCCTATGGACGCCTGCAACACCAGAGATATTTTTCTATTTTTTATTCATCAAATAGTCAAAAGAAAAGGGTGTCACAACCTACCTTGGAAGCTGAAAAAATTGTAAAATTCTACTTTTTTTTAATACCACGTCGGTGGAAAACAAGCATACGGCCCGCCTGATGATAAGCAGTCACCGTAGCCTATGGACGCCTGCAACACCAGAGATATTTTTCTATTTTTTATTCATCAAATAGTCAAAAGAAAAGGGTGTCACAACCTACCTTGGAAGCTGTCACAACTTACCTCGGTGTTAGGAGAGTTGTGACACGGGGAGTTTTTCTGGTTTTCATGTTTGTTACAGGTTTTGGAAAATTATGAATTAAGCTACACATTATTATAAACTTCATAGCGATAGTATGCTTTGTTGCTGAGATATGTCGTTAAAGTAAAAATTGTCACAAATTTTCTTGGTCCTTAGATTCTTAATGAATTTTAAGAGTATGTTAAAATACCAATAACAGTTTACTATCACTCGCACTGGACCGTTCGGCAAATACTGCCGTATGTAAATATTATAACGTGTTTAACAACTACAAAAGTGTATAAAAGTATAAGTTTCAGCGTAAACAAGCGAATTCGGGACGCATGTTTTGTTTGTGGAGTCGGTAGTCTGAGCCACGGAGAAGTGGGAGCGTGTGATGGATTTAAGAATAGAATGTTGTGAATATGTGGATTTATGGGTAGTCGGCGGTCAGCTCACGGGCTCGACGCGAGACGAATTGTAAACATACGCTAATGGCGAGGGATTGTCTAGTAAAATGAGCATAGGTATATGAGAGCATGCCAAGGTACTACGTTACTAGGTACGCTTTGCATTATACTATACGTCTGGCCAATCTTCGGTGACTAATAGCAAAGCGACAAACAGAGATTTGCAGAGCAGTACAACTTCCTGTGTTAAGCCGTATCTACAGATCTAACTGACTAAATTAAGTAATCTCGTGCATGTACAACCAGCCTTAAAGTTTATAGTCTATGATTGTTCATTATTTTTAGTATGTTGGTATTTTTGCACTTTGTAATTTTTCCCCAGTCACCCGTTGACCACGAACGCTGTAAAGGGTTCGAAACGTCGGGATGTATTATAAATTAAATATACGCGATATAATCCGTTTTCATAGTTTTATTTCATAGTTAGTAGTATAGTTAGCATAGTGTTAAAATTATTTTAAATTATTACCGACCAAAATAAAATAAACTATAAGTACCTGAGTTATGGATGGTTCTATTACGGTATTGGTTGTAGATATTATATAGGTTGTAGGTATATATTACTTGTAGATCTAGTCAAAGAAACAGTGAGGTTATCTCTGTACTCATACAATATAATTATATGTAAAAAAGTTTAAACAAAACAAGTGAATCGTGTGATAGGTAGTCTAATTAGTTCTTGTAATAGCTATAATGCCTGAAAGGTTCGTTCAGCCGCTAACACCAAAGGTAGTGATATGAATTTTTCATTAACATACTCTATTTCTGCAAGCAATCTATTCAGCTGCACATAACCTATTTATTCAGCAACATGATGCGCTACTACTACCCTGATATTGAAATTTATTTAGCTAGTCGTTTTATCTAAGAAAATGCAACGGAGCGTGGCATTTATCCCTTCCATTATACGGGCAAGCTTTTGTTAATGTTTCCAAGGATTGTGCATATTGGTGCACATTTTGTGCACCAATATGCATTTTTTTTTAACTCATATCGTATCATATCATTTATTCAGGAAAATAATGTAATTTTTGAACGCTATTAATTATTTGTAAATTACATTTAAATTAACTAAAAAGTAAACTAAACTAAAACTAAGTCATAAATGTATTAAGTATGAATGGAAATAATTTTAAAGAACGAACTGATTTTTAGTGGCGATCAGGTTTTTACACGCCTAACTAATACCTATGCAGATTGAAGAGAAAAGTCAAAATCTTAAGTGATGACTTTATCTCGTTAATATAATAGGTACCTACAGCGATTCATGATAAAACAGACAACACATCTGTGCAATACCTGCAGATTGATTAGAAGTATTAAGAAACACAAACATATCATTTCTTAATTTTTCTTTGTGGAGAAAATGTTCTTTTTGGAGAAAACAGCAGCATAAAGCAAGTGCATTATGCTGCTTTTTTTCTTTACAGGGACCTGTTTATTTCCTCTACTCGCAAATCCCCGCTCATCCGCAAATTTGCATGCAAAATGTTGCCAAGACGAGACCATGTGGCTCTCACTGTCAAAAAGTTATCAGATCTCATGTAGAGCCAAGCTTCTAACTCTACACAAGCTACACTAGTCTACACCTTAGTAAAATATGTGGCTTGGCCATTTCGTTACTACAATTAGAATTATCGTATAACAGAAAAGAGAAAAGTATTTTTTTTTATACTACGTCCGTGGCAAACAAGCATACGGCCCGCCTGATGTTAAGCAGTCTCCGTAGCCTATGTACGCCTGCAACTCCAGAGGAGTTACATGCGCGTTGCCGACCCTAACACTCCTCTCCCTCGAGCTCTGGCAACCTTACTCACCGGTAACAATTAACAATTAACACAGTGAATATTTTTTTTACCTTGAGCGAACAACAGTCCCAGGGAGGTGTCGGGTTTATCGTCCACAAGTCCCTCGTAAACAACGTGGTGAAGATCGAGAGTGTGTCGAACAGGGTAGCGTGCCTTGTACTCAGAATGACCCAACGTTATTCGTCGAAGGTCATACAGGTCTACGCACCGACCTCGACACACTCCGACGATGAGGTGGAGACTATGTATGAGGATATCTCCAGAGCCATGCATAGCTCCAAAACTCACTTCACAGTTGTTATGGGGGACTTAAACGCTAAGCTGGGCAAACGAGACGGTGAAGAGCTGAGAGTGGGGCAATTTGGAGTGGGGCGTAAGAATCACCGGGGCCACCTACTGGCTGGTTTCATGGAGAAGGAAGGACTCTATATGATGAACTCCTTCTTCAGGAAACGTGAGCACAGGAAGTGGATCTGGGTGAGCCCTGACGGTGCAACAAGGAATGAGATCGACTTTATCATGTCGACGAAGAAGCAAATATTCAGTGATGTTTCTGTGATCAATTCGGACAAAACCGGGAGCGATCACCGTATGGTAAGAGGCACACTGAATATTCAATTTAGGCTTGAGAGATCTCGACTGATAAAGTCTACGCTCCGCCCGGCACCGGCCCAGCTCCAAAACCCCGAGAGCTTTCAGCTCGAACTTCAAAACCGGTTCGAATGCCTAGCTAGCGACCTGAACGATTACAACGACGGGTTTGTGGAAGCTGTTCATACGGTCGGGTCCAAGTTCTTCAAGACTCGTCGTTCAAGAACCAAGAAACTCTCGGACTCCACTCTCAAGCTCATGGAGGTGAGGCGTGAGATGATTTCTGCAGTCGTCAGGTGACGTTTGTCGTTATAGGCAGCTCAACAGACAGATTTCGAAGTCTCTGAAGCGAGATATACGCCGATTCAATACTAACAGTATTGAAGAGGCTATCAAGCGCAACAGAGGCTCGAAGGTGTTTGCCAGAGATCTGTCTATTGGCCAAAGCCAACTGACGAAACTGAAGACCGACGACGGCAGGATCATTTCATCCAAACCTGAGCTCTTGGGAGAAGTCGAGAAGTTCTATGGACAGTTATACACAACAACCCGAGCACCCGTCATGGATCTAGCTAGAGACCCTAGAGCTAGACTAACTCGACACTATACCGAAGATATCCCGGACGTCAGCCTGTACGAGATTAGTATGGCTCTCAAACAGCTTAAGAATGGCAAAGCCCCAGGTGATGACGGAATTACGGCCGAACTCCTGAAGGCGGGTGGTAAATAAGGCCCTTCAGACGCTGTTTTGTTCCGTCATGCGCGAAGGAAAAACCACACCACCACCAGAAGTGTGGTGGTGCTCTTCTTCAAAAAAGGTGATAACACCTTGCTGAAGAATTATAGACCCATCTCACTTCTGAGCCATGTTTACAAGCTGTTTTCGAGAGTCATCACGAACCGTCTCGCACGCAGGTTTGACGACTTCCAGCCTCCCGAACAAGCAGGTTTCCGTAAAGGCTACAGTACCGTAGACCACATACATGCGTTGCGGCATGTTATACAGAAGACTGAGAAGTATAACCTCCCCCTTTGCCTTGCATTTGTGGACTACGAGAAAGCCTTCGATTCGATCGAGACTTGGGCTGTGCTGCAGTCTCTCCAAAGGTGCCAAATTGACTACCGGTATATCGAAGTGCTGAAGTGTTTGTACGAAAACGCCACCATGTCCGTCCGACTACAGGGCCAGAGCTCGAAGCCTATTCCATTGCAGCGGGGAGTCAGACAAGGAGATGTAATCTCCCCAAAGCTGTTCACCGCTGCATTGGAGGATGCCTTCAAGGTTCTGGACTGGAAAGGACGAGGCGTCAATGTAAATGGCGAATACATCACTCACCTTCGGTTTGCCGATGATATCGTAGTCATGGCTGAGACCATGGAGGACCTCAGTGCGATGCTCGCTGATCTCAGCAGAGTATCTGAACGAGTTGGTCTGAAAATGAACATGGACAAGACGAAGATCATGTCTAACGTCCATGTTGTGCCAACTCCCGTATTAATCCGAGGCTCTGCGCTCGAAGTTGTTGACGATTATGTATACCTAGGACAAACAGTCCAGTTAGGTAGATCCAACTTCGAGAAAGAGGTCACTCGTCGAATCCGACTTGGTTGGGCAGCGTTCGGGAAGCTCCACAGTATCTTTTCGTCCAAATTGCCGCAGTGTCTTAAGTCAAAAGTCTTTGACCAGTGTGTGTTGCCAGTGATGACATACGGATCTGAGACGTGGGCGCTAACGATGGGCCTCATAAGAAGGCTCAAGGTCACGCAAAGGGCAATGGAGAGAGCGATGCTCGGGGTTTCTCTGCGTGATAGAGTCAGAAATGATGATATCCGCAGTAGAACTAGGGTCACCGACATAGCTCGCAGAATTGCAAACCTTAAGTGGCAGTGGGCGGGGCACATTGCTCGCAGAAGTGATGGCCGGTGGGGCAGGAAGGTTCTGGAGTAGCGTCCGCGTACCGGAAGACGAACTGCTGGTAGGCCTCCAACGAGATGGAGCGACGACCTGGTGGAGGTCGCGGAAATTCGGTGGATGCGAGCGGCACAGGATCGGTCGGAGTGGCAAGCCCTGGGGGAGGCCTATGTCCAGCAGTGGACGTCTATCGGCTGGCATGATGATGATGACCGGGTCTAACGCGATTAAATTTCATTATTTTACCTTTTTTCCGACGTTTGCTGACATTTTGCTGGAACGTGTCAGTCTTCCGTGACCACAGGTTGCACAGGTTCTAGTGCAACCTAGCTGAAACGTCGGAAAAAAAGTAAAACAATGAAATTTAATCGCGTTAGACCCGGCAATGACATTAATTATACTGTATTTACGTAGTTTTAAAAGATCGGTAACCTAAATACATTAAATTAAACGATGCCTTAAGATATAGGTAGAAAACCTTAGGTACCACGTCTTGCCCCGCCCTCCCCTAACATGTCTGATACGTGTGACGTGAAAACTTAATCTATTACTCTAATGGTGACAAACGCAAGCAGCATTAAAAGCAATCAATTTACCCACTAATTACTTCATCAAATATGCAATAAGCATGATGGTTCACAAATTACACAGGAGACGATGTAATATGCTCTAAGTAGCTGTATGAAGGTAACACTGAAAGGGTTCAGAACGGGAAACTTAACATCATAAAGAACAGACGCTTTCCAGATAAATTTCCGTACCTTGACCCGTCTGTTTCTGTCTATTACACGCGCATAATTATATTGCTGCTAAACACGCACAGTGACATTGATAACTGGCATATGGGCGGGACATCAATATAATTATGCGCGTGCAATAGAAATAGCAACAGGCAGGTCAATGTAAGAAAAACTTTCTGGAAAGCGCCTCTGCTTTATAAAAAAACCGGTCAAGTGCGAGTTGGACTTGCGCACGAAGGGTTCCGTACCATTACGCAAAACGGCAAAAAAACACGTTTGTTGTATGGGAGCCCCACTTAAATATTAATTTTATTCTGTTTTTCGTATTTGTTGTTATAGCGGCAACAGAAATACATCATCTGTGAAAATTTTAACTGTCTAGCTATCACGGTTCATGAGATACAGCCTGGTGACAGACGGACAGACGGACAGCGGAGTCTTAGTAATAGGGTCCCGTTTTGCCCCAAAAAAAGGAGTGTATTGTTTTTACCCTTTGGGTACGGAAACCTAAAAAGCATTATCTATTCAGTTGTCACTTGTTTTAGTGATTCTTGGCAATTCGAAAATTGTTTTGGTCCTTTACAACGAAAGTAAGAATAAGATAATATTGTCTTTGGTTACCGCGATAGTTACTCATGAAATAAAACTATGAAAACGGATTATATCGCGTATATAGAATTTATAATACATCCCGACGTTTCGAACCCTTCACAGCGTTCGTGGTACACGGGTGACGGGGTGATATACGCGATATAATCCGTTTTCATAGTTTTATTTCATAAGAATAAGATATTTAAATAAATTAGTTTAGTTTAATTTAGTTCATAATGAATTGATAATTTACAGTATAAATTATTCTTATGCTAATCGATATGAAATTTATGTTATGATCGTCAATAATTTGGCATGCAAACATATAATTATAAAATGTCAACAATGGTAATCAAAAAACAATACAAATTATGAAAACTAACAACTAGAAGGTTAAAAAGGTATTTGGGAATGACTGTCAAAGTAAAAAACTAAATAAATAATGAAATACAAACACAGAAATCTAGTGTATCATTGATACTATTTTAATAGGTTTGTTAAGTGTTTTTTTTGTACAAAATTTTAAAAGTATCAAATGGTGTGATACTTTCCAGCGGTAAAATGGTATAGTACGATGATTAGCGTACAATTTTGTACATTTCACGTACATATCTTCTGATTCACAAGAGTGTAGAAAACTCTACTACGAGATAGTGAAATAGATAGCGCCCGCCAGAAATTATGCTTCCTAGAGCTTGATCATCTTTTTCTCGTAAGTACTAGTACATTTTTTTTTATATTAGCGTACAATTTCGTACATGTATTTGATGTGAGCTTGAATTCCTTACGATACCATGTCACCGCTAGAAAGAATGACACATCCAGTCAATCAGCATAGACTGCGGAAAGCAGTTGAGTTGCAATTTACTTGAGCACCACGCGGCTTTCAATAAAAACTGTACGGCCATGCTAACTCAAAAGGGTTCATAATATGAAATATGAATATGAAAAAAAATATGAATAATATTATCTCTAATTACATCGTTTTGGGCTAGCAGGACTTGAATTCAGTTTGGCTGACAAGAAATCCAACTGTAACTTACAATGAATGGTTATTTTATGCTTATAATAATAAACTTCTTTTTGAAATGCCTTTTATCTTTTTTTTGTGTTTACTCTTTTCTGTTTTGCGAAAGCCATCCACTTCGAGGCCACAAAAATGTTTATGGTTCTAAAAACGAGTTTATATTTTATTTATAGGGGCTCAGCAGTGTCGTGTACTGGTGTAACAGGTATCGGCCTTTCCAATAAAAAGGGATGTATTTGTAAGGAATTCTTCGCTGGCTCTACGTTTGGTAATCGAATATCTACATTTATTGGATTACTCCTCAGATCACTCGGTTTGCGCTTTGCTGACGTTTGAATGGACATCAAGCCAGACTTGGCTAGAATACTATACTACGTATATTGATAGGTATATGTAGGTGACAGAAAGTTGGTTAATGTTTTAAACAGAAAGGCGCTACAATGCAGGTTAGTTTTTCATGTGACTCACACTCGTACATATTTTGTATAATTATCATTCGTAATCCGTTTATCTTCGAGCAATTTTGTGTTTGGAAAAACGAAGCAGGAAATTGCCGAGTCTGCAGCAGTCCTGGAAACCGAAGCGGGAAAGGTGGGCCTAAGTATCAGCCATGCAAAGTCTGAGTATCTCCACATGAAACGCTATAAAAACACGCGCGTCAAGAGAGAAGATCTTCATGTTGGAGATACCATATATAAAGGGGTGGCCACATTTAGGTACTTAGGTTGCACCATCACCGACACCAACACTCACTCGGGAGGAGGAAATTGACATCCGCACCCAAAATGCCTTGCGGTGTAGTGCCGCCCTTCATAAAGTGTTAGTGTCCAAGCTCCTGAGCAAAAAAAACAAAACTACGTATATATAAGACGGTCATACGGCCGATACTCATGTACGGTTGTGAAACTTGGACACTAACACTTAAAGAAGAAAATAAACTCCTGGTGGCAGAAAGGAGAATCCCCAGAAAGATCCTGGGCCCTGTAAGGAGAGCAGATGGCAGTTTCAGGGTCCTTAAAAACGCCGAGATCGAAGATCTTGTGGCTGCGCCCAATATTATCGGCGAGACAAAAGCCCACCGCCTCCGCTGGCTTGGCCACGTACTAAGAATGGATGAGGATCGCGGCGTTAAAAGGGTATATCTGGGACGCTCGGTAGGGCGAAGGCCGGCCGGGCGTCCTAGGTATCGCTGGGGCGATGTGGTTGAAGCGGACTTGCGCGATCTTCAAGCCGATAACTGGCGGGAGATTGCGCAGGATCGAGACAACTAGCGTTTACTCGTGTCGAAGGCCAAGACTCATTTTGGGTCGCTGCGCCATTCAGTAGTAATTTTGTGTATAAAGCGAATAAAGCTTGTCCCGGAAAAAAATTACGCATTTTAATTTTCACAAAATCTTACACAACAGTTAAAAACCAACTGTTTTATGGTAAATTCTTGTTACAAATTTAATAAACAACATGTATGTACGTATGATTTGAGTTTTTGACTTTATATATCCAGAAATTTCGTAATTTTGTTGTAAAGCCTGCCATCAGGTTTTGTACATGGGACTCGTTATTAATTTTTAAGCTTTTTTTCTATTTAGACTTGAAGTTTTCAACTGATATGGCGTTAGTTTTATGTTTTAAGTTTCTGCTTCATATTACGAGCTCATAATTTTTCGATGGATCGTAATTCGGAGGAATAAGGTGTTTTCCCACAAATTCGATATTGTTGACTTAGTACCACTTTATCGCTTTCTTGGATAATGGTAAATGTGGTTTCCGCTTCAGTTTACTATTTTGTATTTTTGTTGGGTACTTTAGTTTATTTGTAGGTCTTTATAGTTATTTTTTTAAAGATTGCACTTTGTACGTTTTGCACTTTTGGCTAATACAGACAGGGTAATAGGCGCTTTTTGCAACGCAGCTATGATGTTCTTCTCTGTATTATTTATTAGAAAACCCGGGCTTATGACCATTTCCAGTCCGCCGTCATCTACCATCAGTTTCTTAGAATTGTTTTAACAACCTTTGAACAGATCTTACTAACTACATAAATAAACTTCACTGCTAGTTTTTCGTGGAAATGCCTCGATTTTGTGTTTGAACAACATTTTTTCATGTTGTAGTCTTTTCTGTCAAGGTGATATTATCTTCAAAGATGTAAACGAAAGAGATTTATTTTTACAAATAAAAAGAAAACAGGTATATTTTTAAATATAACAGTCTCCTTAAGCCTTTTGGTCAGAAGTCTGACGTGCAACCGGTGCGAATACAAACATTTTTTTTCTAGTACAAGCTTTACTTGCACAGATAACATATTAAAACATATAACATATAACATTTCAAACAGACCTTACTTTGCTGATGAAAACCGCTTCATTATTTGTCAACGTCGAAGCTCAATGGGCCTTAAGCTGAAAGGCCTGGGGGTTGCAATCGGGCTAGTTAGGCTAGATATTTTAGAGTTGGAGGCAAAGATGTCTGACGTCAAATGAAGATCGATCGGCAAACGGAATGGTTGGGCTATGAAACGTAAGCTGCGGATTTCAGCGAGTGAAAGCGTAGAGTTCTTGGTATTGTTTGCCAATAATAGCTAAGCAACAATACCTGCACTGTTTTTAAAGTGAAACTTTTATTCTATCGTCCCAAAATTTTTGGGCTGTCTTTATGTCGCGGTTATTTCATGTCGCGTGATGCATTACAGCATTAGTAAAACTCTACTTTATTCCTAGTACTTAGAGTTCATAGTCTTTAAAATAAGCATACGACCTTGTTTCTGAACATCACGGATACAATACTTACTTTATTATGGTTGATATTTGCTTATAATTTCATACAATATGTTAAGGACAGTAGACCTTATTAACCTTAAATACGGTGTACGGCTTCTGACAAATTCAAATAAAATTCATAGTCTATTGTCATTATTCTTTTTTTATCTAGAATATTCGATATTCTAAATGTGAAAGAACATTCGCTACTTAGATTATATTGTACTATGAATGGCAGATAGTCACCCTGGCAGTAGTAACTTAGCAACTGTTGTTTACTGTCAGACAAAAGTAAATGTCGTAAACAGATATAAGCTTTTTTTCTCTATTAATGTTAGTGTAACCGAATAAAAATGGAGCAAGCATTAAACACGAGAATGATTGATTTTAATATTGATTGATTATATTAATATTGATTGATTGATTGGTATTGATTGATTGAGGGAAAATAGCCTCCCAATATTAAAACACCTGGAGGCTTAAAATTTTAGTAGTCCTCAAGGCAATTTTTATTTTGTTCATGACATTATGCAAAAAATAGTGCGATTTGATTCCGCTAAAGGCACGTGGGAGGAACTAGAGCGCATCTATGGAGGTACCTGCTTATACAAGAGATGAGCTATGCCTGAAATTCTTCAGCTACAAGATGGACCCGAATCATGACATCGTTACTCATCTCATGTGTTAATTTTAAAGAATTTCTGGAGCAAACTGTGTACGGAGCTACAGAGCGTGGCGTGGCGATATTACCCGAAATTCTCCTAATGTGATACCTAATTATTGCAAAGAAAATAAATATAGTCAGAAGTTGCAAGCGGTGGATTCAACTTACTTGGTTACCTACTTACTTACACCTGCTCTTATTAGTTACTATCTTTGTATAACAAATTGAAAGCAATAAAAATACTTACTTTTACGATTTTGTTTTTGTTATTTCCATTCCACTCTTTAAAACCTTTAAATTTCAGTTAAATGCCTACAATCCGAAAAAAGTTTCACTTGCATCGTGGTTTCCTAAAACCACATTTTTTTTTTTTTGCTTTATTTTCTGCCTCATCCCTGAACACATTCACTGCCAGCGAGCCGCTAGGCGGGCTCTCTGTTCGTAGGCGCTTTCCGCTACAAACGGGAAAACCCGTGTTACCGGCTACGCTCGTAGCGTATATCTCGCGCTAGCAGTAAATGTGTTAACGCTTTGATTTTTTCTATGAATTTTCCCGACACAACAAGGCATGAGATATCACGTAAAATTATGCCGGAACTACTCAGTCTATGTTTCTATCAGGCATATCACTTTCTGCTAACTTTGACATGAAATTGAATGTCAACTGATACACATGAACATGAATGATATGACAATCCTTTTGTTTTAAAAAACCGGCCAAGTGCGAGTCGGACTCGCGTTTCAAGGGTTCCGTACATTACACAATTTACACAATGTATTTTTTATGTGAAACGTGAGTGAAATGTCTTTAAAAAACCCGTAGGGGTCGGATCAAAAAGTAAGTAATTAAGTCCGACTCACGCTTAATCGCACATTTCTAGTAGGTTTTCCTGTAATATATAGGTAAAGATCTATTTTGTGTATTTTTATCAAAATTTTAGACCCAGTAGTCGGAGATAAAGGGGGGGGGTGGTCATTTTTTGCCTATTTTCTTGAATAACTTCTAAATTGTTTATCCTAAAATAAAAATATATATATTTGTGATTCTCACAATGAGTTCTTTCATTTGATATGTTACACGATATAGTTTGAAAAACTTTATTTTTTAATTTTCTCATTTACCCCCAAAAAGTGGCCCCCGTGTTTAAAATCCATTTGTTTACGTTACATGTCCGTCTTTGGGTCACAAACTTACATATGTATACCAAATTTCAACTTAATTGGTCTAGTAGTTTCGGAGAAAATAGGCTGTGACAGACGGACAGACAGACAGACAGACAGACAGACAGACGCACGAGTGATCCTATAAGGGTTCCGTTTTTTCCTTTTGAGGTACGGAACCCTAAAAACGCTATTGTATGCGAGTTAAATTTGGGCTAAATTTCCAATAGGTTATTATAATTCAGATAGCTATTGCAATATTGTCTACCCAAACCAACCCCGATATATAACGCAATGCAGGCAAGTAACACGAATTTTTCTGCAATACTCCTAATACCTTCAACTACATTTAAATATAACACCTTCGAAATAAAACTATGTGAATGGATTATATCGCGTATAATGAGATTAAAATACATCCCGACGTTTCGAACCTTAGCGTTCGTGGTCAACGAGAGACAGAGGAAAAATATATTTACCTCTGTCAAAATTACAATGTGCAAAACTTTACATACAAAAATAATGAACAAAAATTATAAATTGTAAGGCTGCTTACTTGATTATTACATATGCAAAATAGGGCCATAAAGCTATACATTACAACTATTTTAAGTAAAACTACTATACTAAAAATATTGATGTCAAAATGTAAGTTTGAATTGGCCTCTAGCTGTATAGGTATGACGGTTTTTCAGATATACAGGTGATATATTATTCAACTAGGGAACAAATCAAATTATTTTATGAAATATTGTTTTCAAAGGCGCCTAGCCTTTCAAAGATACCACACACCAGAGAATTTGGGACGGGTACCGCCGTGGCCGGGTGGTCTAGTGGTCAGGATGTTAGCCGCGTAAGCTGAAGACGCGGGTTCGATTCCCGCCTCGGCCACCGGTGGACTTGGTCACTTTTTCTTTAGTGTATGATATTAGATTATTTTAAACCGGGTCACTCACGTATTATTAAGTCGAATAGCTCGACATGTTTCGGTTCAATTTACGAGGACCGTCTTCACGGAGACAGGACACGTCTTCACTGGTCGTTTAGTGTATGATATCTATGGATGCCGCTGACCGAATGAGACCATTCCTTATGCAGAAACGCGCGATCCGTTGTATATCAGGGGTCCCATGGGACCATCCGGCTCAAGAGCTATTTAAAGCCACTAAAATACTCACATTACCGTGTGTATACATTCTCGAGGTGGCAAAGTACGTGCGACGTAATCTTGCGCACTTTCCTACACGCGGTAACACGCGAGGGGCGAATGGCAGGAGGTGCGACGAACTGCGACCTCCTCGAACACGGCTTGCCAAATCGAGAAAATGTCTACACACGATGGGACCCAAGATATACAATGCATTGCCCCACGAGATAAGAAATGCTACAAGCTACTGCTCGTTTAAAAATAAACTTAAAAATAAACTAGTGCGTGAGGCCTACTACTCGTTGGACGCTTTTTTTCGAGTGCCAGACTAAGTAATAAAGATTGGATCCTTATGATAAATAGAAACTGGTTAGTTAGCCAAGTAATTTTCAAATAATGAATACTGTAATAGATTTAAGAACCTAGTATTAAGACATAATGACATGTATAAATATTTTTTATCAATAAATGATCGTATCGTATCGTATCGTATTTATAGTTTATAATTGACATATTATAGGCAAGCACTGAGGATTCGCGTCAGCATTGCTGCCAGGTCCCAATACACCCAGTCAAAATCTGGAAGGCGAGACATCCAATTATATTTTATGTACATTTCTCTGGATTTACGGCGGCCTTGCGCGCAGAAGCGGGTAACTCATTACCATACCGTAAAATTTGCGGACGTTTCCGTTTCAACCAAGGGGATTTTTGAATTTGATACACAAATATTCACTTTCACGACTTTCCATAGCTTTTGTGTTGATATAACGTAAATAACTGTTATTGTCACCACACCAGCTCGTAAAGGCTCTATTTATTCTTCAAAAACTGATGAGAAAGTTGCATTTCGTCAGGTGACAACCAAAATTCACTAATTACCATCACAAGTTCATAGCCATAGTCAAGTATTAGTACTGAAATAAGGTTAATTTTTGTTTAATTAGTGAGTTTTGGTTGTCACCTAACGATTTTATCCACAAGAGTGGCAAAGTAAATTGATGCCAATTTAGATTTACTTCCTCATATTGGCTAGTAGAATTGAGTTTTAAGTGATGATTTTGTAATAAATATTTCATAGCGGTCACTTAAATCTGATGTATTTAGTTTTAGAGTATTTTCCCCGCGATGGTGTGGTGAAAATTTTCGTGTGTCACTGGGTAGCAAAGTTTATTTAACCCTCTACTTTCAAGATTCTATTTTTCGAACCACTTCGCTACCGCTTATGGTTCAATTTTAGAATATTTCGCTTGCTCGGGTATAAATATTAGGGCGAGGCGAGGGTTTAAACAACATCTCCTTGTAAAAAAAAACTAATTCCTGTCTAGAGAAATTCCTATTTATGATTACTGTTTTCAAGTAAGTTATAGTGTATGACAAAGTACTTGAATAACAGACGAGCAGATTCTGTAGGAGTGTACAAGTTCTACGATATTTTACATTATTTTCACAAATATGTATTGAATTGCTTTTAAACATTTTGGTTACAAAAAATAAAAGTATCAACTAAGTTTTTACTTAGGTACTTTGCTCATCAAAAGCCTTAGTGACATCAGAATTTCTATTATCAGAAAGATACACATCTTTAACTACTACCAGCTGCTCGGATATTATTCATAGCTTCGTTGTAGAAAGACTAACACGTCACACTCTTATTAAGGATACATGTATAATGTAACTAGGATATGTTTAGGCTCCTTTAGCTCTTATGTATTGTAAGGCTGAATTATGAAAGCTACACGTATTGTAGATATATTGCACGCGATGCATATTACACACCGCAGTCTCTTTGAAAGTCTCGCTCACAGTACGTCCTGTTCCCTTACCCGTGACTGGTTCCACAGTGAAAGTATTGCAAGCAGTGTTTAAACTTGCTAAATCTTGAAGTGGGATCTAAATCTTGTAATCACAATACACCGTACAAATAACCTAGGTACCATTGCAAACAAATAATTTAAGTACGTGAAGTAAATTTTTGGTGTCATCCTTACATTATATTTCAGACGTCCAGTCATTGCAAAATATATTTCCATTCGATTTAATAAACAAATACCTACACTAAACTTTATAACTAAATTATGTAACAAAAATACAGTTGAAATAAAACTATGAAAACGGATTATATCGCGTATATTGAATTTATAATACATCCCGACGTTTCGAACTCCGTCCGAATTATAATCCGTTTTCATAGTTTTATTTCATGAGTAACTATCGCGGTAACCGAAGACAATATTAAAAATACAGTTGCAAAAACATTATAATATTTTAGTCTGTTTTTTTTATATCATTCTAATAAGCTATTATCAGATAATATATTCAAAAATCCTACAAACATTCTATAACCATACCATTAACATTACATACATTATATATTATAGGTACAATTTTTTTATTTCAAACAATTATTTTTATCCGCAAGCATGACATTTTTGCCTATAAGCTTTTTCAGTTCTATTTATAGCCGTCGATGGCGATCGTTTAGGGTGTGTCCGAAAATGTTGTACTACATTGCAGTTATAATACTGCTAACGTTTCCACGGTACTCGGGTTTCATTAAAAAGAGTATCTGTGGGTGAAGACGAACCCGTCGAGTTAGATAAAACGCCGCTGGCTCCATGAAAAATTAATGAGTGCATTCACTTCCTCCTGCTTAGTTTCTTTTCATAAATAGTCATTATAGTACATTGTTGCCGAGGGATGGAAAGAAAGGCATTTATACTCACGTCGTACATCTTAGACCTTTACTTTACCTACAATTTGTAGGAACTGCATAAGTAACTTTGTAATAGCATATATTTATATCGAGAAAAGCTTCGAGAAAAGGACGGTACAGCCGTGACTGTTTTGTTCGACTTGACGGGGGCACTGTCGTGCCCCCAGATTCAGTCACAATGTTCTGAAGGACAAGATTATGTTTTTTATGACAGTTAAATACAAATGTACAAAATAAGTTATGTTATTTAATAATACCACGTTTATAACTGAAATAACCTTATATATTATTATTCTCACCTCTATTAATGGAACCCACCGTAAATGAGCTATCTGAGACTAACGGTAAGTGGAACACTTCTTTAAATGAGACTAATTCGAAGGTCCCTTACATTCCTAATGATCTAGGTTTCACTGTAACTGGCAGAAACAAACTAACGCGACACTTACAATTTTAATTTTCTTATTTTGGCGAAAACGTTATAATACTTATGATTATATATCTGATCATAAAAAAAAAAATAGTATTATTTTATTGAATTCGCCTTAGTCTATTGTACAAAGAGCTGTAATTATTTTTCATCAATTCTCATCTGCTAAAAGGTTAACTAGGAGATCCCTTAAAGGGAAAAGTTCGCCTTAGTACTGCATATATTGTCACACATTTATTTTGTGTCTGTGCATTCAGTTCAATAATGAGTTATATAAATACATTGTCAGATGTTAAGAATGATTTCCCGAAATACGTGCAATTTTCCGCATAATGGTTTTATCAAATTTTATTGATACTAAGCAAATAGTTATAATACAAAAAAAAAATATTGCAAGTCACACACCTATCAGCACCGGAAAAGTTCCAACGACGAATTTTAAAAAGAGGTCGCTGGATGCCATTATCAAAGGATAAAGAAGTCCTGAAAATGACGCGTTTAATATTATTATATCATCATCAATTCCAAATCTGATTTGGCATTTCTAAAGTTTAGAGCATAGTATAGCCAGCATTTTTCTGCAGCTCTAACTACCGGCAAGTACAACATAACTCCGCTACCGCCAGCACTTTTCGTTAGGTTTTTAAATATTATAAGTTGTATATATATTTTCTTATCTTTATATTTTTAGGGTGTATTATTTAAAACATTATGAAACAAAACTATTTTCAACAGTTAATTTACACATAAAAAGGCGGCAATCAATCAACAGGGTTGATGTACACCTAAAGAGCATCCATTGGATACAAACATGGGTATTGGAATATTTTGTTTATCAAATTGTGTATATAAATATTTGCGTGATGGATTTGTTTACTCCATCGTACTTAATTAATCGAGTATGAGCCGCACGCTCGCAAAGTACGATATATGTGTATACATACCCAAATCGACCACTGTAACATTTGTAACATATAATTAGGTAAGTACTTAGATATTTATGTTAGAAAACGAAACATGTGAATGCTTTTAGTATTTATCAGGACGAAGATATTCCAATTGGCGTGAAATGCCAAGGCTAAGTTAATCCCTCAAAGAATTGAATATCACGCGATTTTTGTTCCGTGACGGCTTTCGTAGGGATGTGCATGTAGGATCAATCGAGTTCTGAAGCTTACGTCGAGCGATTCGAAACACCTCGGGTGATGTGTTGTTACTTCGATATGTTAAGCCTTCGTCAGAAGTATTGAGCGCCCCGTTTTTAGAGTTTCGTAGTCAACAAGGAACATTGCTACACCATGTCCTCCAGTTTTCCGTAGAAAAAGGGTACATTGTTTTGTATTTAATGTGGGAATTGGAATGAATGTGTTGGAATGGAATAAAAATTTAAGGTGAATCGAGATCTTAAATAATAGGCCTGAATAATTAACTAAAAGGAATATAATGGTGTAAAATTAGCATAGGTCCAGTTTAATTTAGTAGTTTTGTAGTACAAAATAAATACGTTCTAGCAACTGCTTTTTTTTTCATGGATCATCCGACATCTGATATCGGATCGGAGAATGTGAAACTGAAAACGCTTTTATTCGGGTCCGACTTGTAGTAGGGTACTTACCAAATGTCTAGATAAATTTATTTTTACTTTTGATTAAGTGTAATAAAGTTAACTGAACAAAGTAATAGAGGCAGGACAAGTTACTAAAAATATAAATCGCACCATCACTAGATAGTTACTGAATCGCTGCCTGGCAACGCAAGACAGTAAATGCGCTTTACCCTATTGTGTACTTAGATAGGTATAAAGCGTAGACTAAAGTTTGTAAGGCAACGTTGATTTTAAAACTTTATAATGTTTTTAAAATTATGAGGATGTATTTTTGGAACTAATAATGGAATTGTATTTTTGTTAACCTTGCCAACCACATTCTTCAACCTAATTCAATTTAATTTAAAATTTAAATCAGGCGACAAGGCCCAAAAGGTAAAGGTACGGTTTAATATGTTATTTCAACATGTACCTATTCCAAATCTGTATAGTATCAAAACGTTCACCGGGTAAGACAGCTGACACGTTGAGGGTTATTGTGAAACCATACAACACTACCCAAATCTGGGAATAGAAATCCGGTAAACAGATAGCGATTCTCGACGGATATTGATGCCTTTGTTTACAATACGCATCCTGTACCATTCACAGAATTTGGCTGCACACATTATTTTGAAACTTCCGGTGTTTACGTACCTTCACGATTAATTTTAGTGGAAAAAATTCGACATTCAAACGGCCAAAGCTAGAGGTGAAATCGTGTCTGTTTCTAGAATAATTAAGAAAAGAAAAGGTTATTAGTAAGCCCCGTAACATTCATTAAGCCCCGAAGAACGTTTTTCCTTCCCATGAGAACCAATTCAAAGATTGAACCGTGTACACATAAGAATCAAAGAGAATAAATATCTTGGATACCGACATCATTATCGTAAACAGTATGTTATATTTACTACCGAAACAAAGTACTTTTAGCAGGGCCCTGGAGGATTCAGGTCGAGCTTTTTCGAGATATAATCCATACACTTACTCCGTATATTTCAACCAAAAACTCTTGTTCGGTGGAATGAATAAGTAGGTCATGGGTGGATAAGCAAGCTTTATTTATTGATATTAGCATACTACTAAGAGGCTCTTATCATCATCATCATCATTAACTTAAGTGTTATTCTCTTGTCGGTGGAGTATCTTCCAGCTTTCCCTATCCCGCGCCAGCACTTCGACTTTTTGATACACGACCCCTACTTTTTCTTTCACTTGATCTAAAAAGCTGCGTCTGGGTTTTCCTATCCGCCCCTCCAGGATAGTTTTAAAGAAGTAGTCGTGTCGTATTAAGTGTCCAATCATTTTCCCGCGTCTATTTGCAATAGTGTTCAGAATAGCTCTTCTTTCACTCACTCTTCTTAGCACCTCATTCGTTACCTGTCTCTCCAACTAATGCCTTCCATTCGCCTCCAGCACCACATTTCAAATGCTTTCATTCTCTTTCTATCTCTTAGGGTCATTGTCCACGTTTCACTTCCATAAAGGGCTATACTCCAGATGTACACCTTAATCAGTAGCTTCTTGCTTCTACATGATAAACGGGATTTCAATAATTGTTTCTTCTGGTTGAAAGCTTTTTTTGCCATAGAAATCCTTGCAACGATGTCTGGTGTGCACCTGGAGTCTCTGGTAATTAAGCTACCTAAATATTTAAAACTTTGAACCTGCTGAATTGGGATGTTGTTGAGAACTATTGGAGGATGATTAGTTTTGCGTTTTGAAGTTGTAAAACTCATCAGGCTCTTATCATTTGAGGCTATTGTTGACCATATGTAGTTCATATCCGTTCTTCCGTAAATTTGTGCAGCATGATAGTTAAACCTTGATGTACTTGTAAGTTAATATGCAGTGCACAAACGACTTAGAGCCGGTTACATGTTACTTAAGAAATTACGTAAGTACCTACCAAAAAAATAGTAGACTGTTAACCAAGGGATGAAAGGCATTCATTTCTGCCGTGTTGCTGAGTGTTGCTCCAGGCGGCGTAAATGATCGCTCTTACAACTTTAGCAGACAAGAAACAACTGAAACAAGTGACACTTTCAAAGATTTTTTTGCAGAATGGAATAGAAGTCGTCTGCCAGACGACACACATACAACAGACAACCCAAAACACACAACACACACAGCAGACAATCCTAGAGTAGGTTCCTATATTTTTGGATTCATGCCAACGTAAAGTGAAGTAAACGTCAGTGAACTCAAAACGTAAGGGATTCGTATAGCTAGTTAATTTAGGTATCGATTTTTATTTAAGAAAATGCACAAGTGCTACTGCGGTCGCTAACAATAAATTTTAGTCCGCGTCATAAAATAAAATTTTCCACGATATAGGTACGTTAACAAGCGGATCTCCATACATCTCCCGTTTATTTACGAGTGTACACTAATTACCTACAGTTAGTAGGAACGTAATTATTCCGAAAAAAATGAAGCTATGCTTATCTAAACCGATGGCTATGCTTGCTTGCGTCGTTTACACACTTTTCGACGCTTAACAACAATAGAAGATTGTTAACCAAGGAATAAAAGGCACCCATTTCTGTCGAGGTAGTTTAGCGTTCGAACGCAGTTGATTAGAGCGCCAATAGACCGAGACTGAAATGGTGTCTTTCACCCGAGTTAAACACTGTACTTTTAATTTCGAATACGAGGAAAGTAAAATACATGTGCATATTAAAAAACACGGCTAAGTATAAACTTCATTAGTATTAATTAACAATTTAGGTGAAAATATCGTTATTTATAGAATAGGGAGCTGATTATCAGAATGGAAATTGTATAACAAATCTATTTCAAAGCAAAATTTTAATTGCTTGTCGTAAAAAAATAGAAAAAACGTAGGTACTTAGAAAGTACAGTGCTCTAGAGCAGAAACGTATAATTTTCAGCGCACTTTTTAGAACAAAATGAAAAATACTTTTTAAAGTTCAATAAAACCATCGAATAGCGTATGATCGAGAAATTCGATTATCTGCTTCCTTATCTAATTTAGATGAGAATCCTAAGGGAATTATTGTAAATTTCCTATCTAATATCAATTTCACGAAATCTGATAAAGATGTTTCTATCAAGGGAATTTTCCTGTCGAAAACGTGTCCGAGGATAAACTTGGGATTCCGGACTAAAATAAAACTTGAAAGGTCTCTTGTGATTACAAATTTCAAGTTTTATTTTAAAAGTACAAGATGATGCCTAAACGGGCCCAATAACTGATCAGTCCGCCGAACGATATCGGCCTGTCAGTTGTTCGGAACTGTCAAATTTTTGTTCTAACTGACAGGCCGATATCGTCCGGTGGATTGATAGTCAGTGGGTCCCTTAATGGAATGGCCCCAAAAGTGCCCGGCAATGTTGTCTTTGTTGGTTAAAAATTGGGTAATGAAGTTCATAGTTTATGGTCAGTCAGAAATTGAAAAGTTAAAAATAATGCAGTCATAATTTACGCGTCAACAATATTGTGTACAAATTCCATTATTCGGCACGCTGTAAAGGGTAGGTATTAAAAAAAAATTACACCTTTCCGTAAATTTATTTCATGAGTAAGTATTGCGCTAACCGAAGACAATATAATGTGCATATTTATTATTACATTATAAAATTTAAGTTTTATTTGCTAATAAGTATGTATTTGCTAATAAGTTTTTTTTTCTTTTATGTTTTTTAACGTAATGAAATACCCTCATCAATACGTCTTCTCCAAGAAGATTGCAAGGTCAACAACTTTTTTTCTACTCCTATACCTACCTAGTACCTACTTCATTTGTCCGTCTTTTATAGGTACACGCACATACATGTATAAGTACCTAAGGACATGCAATGTATTATGTTTTTTTGTTAGGTTTATAGTCAATTTAAATGTAATGTGAAATATTTTAAATGTTTATTTGTGTAGTGGAGAATTGACTTAAAATAACTTGCTGCCGCCAAAATTTGTGTAGTTAAATTTGTAATTTAAAAAGATTGAATAAAATAGTTTACTTAAATATGTATATGTGTATGTAAATATGTATGTGTATGTATGTAAGTCTTCATACCAGCACAATACAAGTTGCATATAGTAGATAACTAATACTACATTGCTACTAACTAAACAAATTACAGAATTCATAATAGTTTTTATTTAAAAAATATATAATAATGTGTACATGAGACAGACAGCAAGTTTATATAACACCGTATGGCAGAAGGCGCGGTAAAATTCATCACCATCGGCTGACACCTGGGAATCAATCACCCGTGCCCGCTATCAATCATCACCTATAACTGAACATTCACGGGTGGGACCTTTGTTTGAGACGGCGTGATACCCCGATTGATTTACCACGCAAATGTTGCGCGATTTTGATAAGAGGATCGAATAAAGTAAATTACACTTATTGAAAAATACACTAGGCGACTAGGACAAAACGTGTGCTCATTATTGTGTTACAGTCAGCATAGCGGATGAAACAACGCACCAAAAGTATCTAACATCCTGAATAACTTTTCCAAATACGGATAAATCTAGAACATAGACATAGAACATTTTTATTCAACATCACATGAAATGGCAGAGTTAACAGATAGCGTAATACATTTTTTACCGATAAACCTTAAATTTAGACCTAAAAAACTAAGAAATTGAGTTGCACATATCACAGAGAAATATTCATGCGTGTTAAATAGGAGCTTGCCTCAGCATAATGTTGCAGTGTATTTACTACAACGCTGGTTTTCAGGCAGAATCTATACAGTTTGCGTTCATAAGTACTACCTATCACACAGGATCAGCCACATCTTGAAGCGTGCTACTATAAAACATATTTCAAGCCAATGAAGAAGATGTCACAATTCCTGAGGCCTGTAAAATGCAATACCCCTCTACAGATTGCAGCAGTGTACAGGCTGGACTGTGAGTGTGGCCTATCATATGTCGGGCAGACGAAACGGAGCATTTCCACTCGGGTGAAGGAACACATAACTGATGTCAAGCACCGTCGACCTAGGTCTGCAGTCTATGAGCATGTCATGGATAAAGCCAATCACTCAATCAAGTTTGATAAGCCTCTGGTTCTTGCCAAGGAGAAGCGATACATACCCAGAATGCTGCGCGAGGCCATTGAGCTTAAGAAATATCCAAACTTTAATAGGGAAGATGGCTTTTCTCTACCACCAGCTTGGGATCCTGTAGTCCATCTGATAAAGGAGCAAGCGAGACATAGACTGTGAGACCTTAGTGTTGGATGATGTTGGACATTCTGAGTATAATATGTTTTGAAAAGATGTGTCCCGTCGAGTTTGTTGCCGGTCCCATATTGGGATACCCTCTTACAATTTAGGAGGGAATTAAATCTTCTCGGGTCCGGGGTGTAGGGTTGGGTCCGGGGTGTAGGGTTGGAGCCGGCGTAGTTTTTATCGCGTTTATATATATCTTTACTTGAAAATAATTGTAGTGTATAACTAGCCTTATGAACCGATTTTGCATGTACAATCAGCCTTAAAGTTTATAGTCTATGATGGTTCATTATTTTTAGTATGTGGATATTTTTGCATTTTGTAGTTTTCCTCAGTCACCCGTTGACCACGAACGCTGTAAAGAGTTCGAAACGTCGGGATGTATTATAAATTCAATATACGCGATATAATCCGTTTTCATAGTTTTATTTCATACTTACCTATCTTCAGTCTTATTATTCTACGTAGATAGAAATACATCTTTTTGATAAGGTATTTGAGATTCTGACTTTAGATTCTGTACATTATATTTTAGGAAATGAAGTTTATGAATACTTATCTCACTATAAATCTTCTAAGGTGAAATTCAATAGAATGCGTAATCTCATATTTAATCAAATTTAAATTACCCCCGATTTCATTTATTTAACTTAGCAAACCTTTGTAAAATTTTATCTCTTTCTAACCAACACAAATGTCAAAATGACAGATAAGGACAATCAATTATAAAGGACCTGTTAGACTGAACAGGCGCTCATGAACTTGTTCTCCGCTTTAGTATGTAGTAGTAAACGAAACTTGTTTTCACAAATCTTCAGTACCTATGTAAAAAGTTTGCAATTATTTCAATTTCAGATTTTATAATTGAGTAAGTTCGGGAACGAAAGGCTGCAGTGCCGCGTGTAAAACGCTAAATGTCTCGTCGTCGTCGTGTGTGTGTGTTATTAAAATACCAACGAACTAATTTGCATAAGGCTACCTTTTGCCTAAATGCCTACGCTATATTTTGCTCGAATGAAAATAACATGAGAGACCTTTAACAGGAGTTTCAATATTTCAAAGTTAATATTTTTAAAATTAACGACTTGTAGGTAGTGTTTATTCTCAATATCTATTCTAAGTGGAATTATCAACAAACCCCGTTATCAGTGTTGCAGATTCATAGAAACTAAGTCATACGGTTAGTCGCATAATATTTATTTCGTTATGGATGTATTGTGACATATTGGTATAAAAAAAGTTTTAGTACTTATAAACATGTTTTTCATGTTGTCTACACATTGTGGTATGTATTTACAGTCTCTTATTGCATTGTCACCGAATCTACATGCGCATACAAATTTGCGCGACCGTCGGAAGTAGGTGAAAATCGACTTCAAATATTTGTTTACATAGTTCACTGTAAGGGCCGGTACGGACGGACTGCAAACCGACTGCAACTTGTATGGGAACTGCACGCCGGCATTGCAGTTGGTGTGCAGTCGGCGTGTACCTAGTTCCCATACAAGTTGCAGTCGGGTTGCAGTCCGTCTGTATCGGCACTTAGTTACAAGTACGCAAGACTGAATTTTACCTCATGTTACGTGTGTTTTGAATGACCACTGACTGTTAAATCAGTGGTCATTCAAAATACTTGATCTGTAAGAGAAAAAACTGCAACAAATATTTAACGAAAATTATTATAGAATATGCTTATGTAGGAATTAAAAAATATTGTAATCTATAAATAAATATTAGGGGACATCTCACACAGATCAATCTAGCCCCAAACTAAGCAAAGCTTGTACTATGGGTGCTAGGCGACGATATAGTACATACGTACATAGAAAACACCCATGACTTAGGAACAATCACACAAATAAATATCCTTACCGGGATTCGACCCAGGACCATCAGCTTCATAGGCAGGGTCACTACCCACTAGGCCAGACCGGTCGTCAAATGTATTATATTATTATATTGCACATTTATATTAAATTTTCGAACCATTTCCGCATCGCATTAGGTTTACTTTAAATTTTGTTATCAGCATTGTTATTAAGTCGGAAAATCGACGAAGTCGGAAGTCGACGTAAGATTCATGCTTTTTTAATTTAAGCGACATTTACCTATCATTTTAGAAATAAATGGTTGAATGTTACTAAAATCAGAAAGGGCGGTAACATTGTCCCTCAAATACGAACAAAGACAATCATGCGGTTTGTTCATTTAATACACAGAATTATTGACGATCAAAACCAGATATTGTGGAGCCAAACCAAAACAAAATAGCATCGATTTTCTATTTCTGAAACAACAGAGTGTACCATCTCGTCAATATCCTTTAGATTGTATCTGTCAGTAGCGATTCCCCAGTTCCTTACAGAAGTAATCCTTCTCGATTCCTTTGTTACTTTTATCTAGGTACTGCTCGCGGTCCCTACAGCGAAAATGTTTTCATTTAATTTGTAATAGACCGCCCAAGTGTTTTGCCTGCATATTAAGGAAAGGCATACTCAGCTGAACAAGCAACTGTAATTACTACCATGATATCACTTTAAAATTTTATACAGTAAAATAACACTTGAGATATATCGAGCGGATTGAGTAAAGGAAAATGCTCTTTAAGGTCCTGTTTATACATTACTTAGTAGTTTGTGCGAGTGCATTCATGGTAGGTATATAATTTTAAAGTGATGTCAGAGTACCTTATATTAATTATAGTGTCAGATAGGGCACAGCGAATGACATCTCGCTCAAATCTGGAGCAGAGCCCGAACTTTACTCATACTGTTGTGTGTTCCTGTCGGTGAGTGAGTCACCAGACCTCAAAGAGGATGCACGGAAGAGTTACGACGGGGGACCCACGGAACCAATAATACAGCCTAATATCGAGTGTGCTCTCTCTAGTCACTACAACCCGTTAAAAGGGGGGGGGGGGTCTAGGGTATTTTTTTTTCGTAAATAACAACCTTTTGGACGCCAATGACGGATATATCGGCACCGCAGGTCCAACGCCACAGACGGATTAATCGGTCAACGACCATAGAGCAACATAGACCTACGTGCATGTGCATAAATTTCAGTTTTGACACTTTGGTGACGAGGCGTCCGAGTGACAGCTTTTGTGTTTGACATGGCGTCGAAAAGGTTAAACGATGGCCCGTAGCAAAAAATGTTCTATTACATAAGTAATCTACATAAAGTTTTCAACAAAAAAGATTTAGTACATAATATTGGCTTCGGTTACCGCGATAGTTAATACTCACGAACGCTGTGAAGGGTTCGAAACGTCGGGATGTATTATAAACTCAGTATACGCAATATAATCCGTTTTCATAGTTTTATTTCATTAGATTTAGTACACTTTTTCGCTAGGATCAATATTTCAAATATATTAAAGTGGGAAAGTTAATTATAATTTGTTCTAAGGTCGTTTTTTTTTTGTTTTTCCTAAATAACTCATAAACGGTAGCTCATTGATAGCAAAAAATAATCTGTTACGTAAATAATATTATGTATAAAATTTCCTAAAAAATAGATATACAGGATGTCCCAAAAATATCACGTCAAACTGACACTGGAGGTAGAACAACTACTACTAGGGTATCCTACCTCCAGTGTCAGTTAGACGTGCTATTATATATTTATTTTGTAGGAAATTTTATACAGATTATTTACGTATAAGACTATTTTTTGCTATGGGCCACCGTTTACGAGTTATTTACGAAAAACTATAAAAGGGACCTTTAAACGTAAGCATTATAAATCGCAAGTTAGACCCCACATGGAGTACTGTTGTCATCTTGGGGCGGGAGCACCTGGATACCAGCTATATAGGCCCTTTGATTCGATCAAAAGGCGCGCTCTAAAGTCGTCGACGATCCGACGTAAGATTTTTTTTGTTAGCACCGTTAGCGTTACTGGCGATAACCTGTCATGATTGTAGAGTAACAGCGTATATTTTTTTAATCACTATGTACTTTTTACATACAGTTATTGTCAGATCCCATGACAATGCAGCGTGGGCAAATAGGCGCACGCGATATTCACTTTGTTTTTTTAACCTAAGTTAGTACTTAGCTCCCGTATTAATAATTAATTGCTGAACTATGATTATACGAAAATTACATTGTAGTGAGCGACTGATCATTGTTCAGGTAATGACAGTGGTAAACAATGTTTATGTTTGCGGCATAGTTACGATATACCTAGTTAATTAGTAATTACCGCTCAACCGAAGCGAGATTTGGTGGATTTGTTACTCTGGTGAACACCGTATAATCAGAGCGTAGGTAATTGATATCATATAATCAGAGCGTAGGTAATTGATATCATACTGACTTATCGTTATAAAAGTATTGGATTTTAATCATCATCAAATCGGCCAAAAATTATCCAATGCTGGACAAAAATCATAGCTAAGGATACCCAGTTACCCACAACACCCGTTCGGGCGCTGCCCTCATCTAATAAAAAAACGGCCAAGTGCGAGTCGGACTCGCCCACCGAAGGTTCCGTACTTTTTAGTATTTGTTGTTATAGCGGCAACAGAAATACATCATCTGTGAAAATTTCAACTGTCTAGCTATCACGGTTCATGAGATACAGTCTTAGTAATAGGGTCCAGGTTTTACCCTTTGGGTACGGAACTCTAAAAACCGGTCAAGTGCGAGTTCGTTTAACTCGCGCACCGAGGGTTCCGTACAAACTTTCAATTTTCTCATGTAAATAGAATCACGAAAGACTTGACCAGAAGTATACTAAGCGTAATTATGTACAGCGCCATCTATCGACAAATTGACTAACTAATTTGCGCGACCGGTGTCAGCATGGTTACATTATTATCATCTGTCACTATGCCTGTCACTTTCGCACTTACGTACTTGTAAGAACGTGACAGGCATGGTGACAGGCGATAAAAATGCTACCGTGCTAAGCCCGCTGTATGTATGTTGGTTTTTCAAGGATACTTAATTCTTTGGAGTGAGGAAAGTGCGACTTTCCTCACTCCAGGGAGTGAAACAATGTAGCTTTTTAATTTAGTGAAGGCCATGAACTTCATACTACGGTACGGTACGGTCCGGTCCCGTCTCGTATCGTATCGTATCGTATCGTATCTTATCGTATCGTACATATTAAAATACTTTTTTTTTCTGTTTATTCTGTGTAATTCGAAATACATTTTAACCTTTAATATGTTCTCACTACTGAGGTGAAAAATTATGTATGCAACTCGAGAGCAAAGTTATTTTACATCTCGTGTTTTTGAGTCCCTCGCTACGCTCAAGATTCTATAATTGAATCACGAGCGAAGCTTCGCTTTCTCGGGACTCAAAATCAACACTCGTAAGAAAAACCAACTTTCCTCTCTTGTTGCACAAATAACTATTAACATACAGGTGTAATTATATTTTTCCTGTAATATTTAGTATAAATGTTATTATTATGTAAAAAAAATCAAAAATTTGTTGGTAAACCTCGGAGGGGGGGGGGGGTGGAATGGTATGTTTTTTCACATTTTCCTTCATAAGTCACGTGCAAGTCAAGTTTACTATGAAAAACAAATAAAAAATTGTTCTGTAATGTTCAATTCGAGCTCCTTCAAATTATATCCCACTCGACCTAGTAACTAGACTATGACTTTTTGCCGCCTCCTTATATTGGGCATTTTTTATAATTAATACAAAAAATACAAAAAATACAAAACTTTTATTTCGTTACCAGGCATAGATGAAATATAGGATAAAACAATTCGTTTCGCTTACAAATATGACAATTTGGTTAGCAGTAGCCCTCACACTAGGTCAAGCCTGTGTCGTGAGGACTAGGAAATTGAGTAGATTTTTCAATAAGATGAGATTTAAGAATAAAAATAAATAAAACAATTACACTTCCAATGTGTTAAGGTTAGCGTTGTTCATAACTATTCCAAATTTCAAATCGATAGCTTCAGTAGTTCTCGAGATATTTAGCAATGTGACCGACAGACAGACAGACGGACAGTCGCACCATAAGGGTTCCTTTTGTACCTTTTTTGGTACGGAACCCTAAAAAGTACCTATTTAGTGTTCGTATGAAAGCATGTGGAGCAGAGCCAGCTGACGAAGCTTAAGATAGGGGAGGGTACAATCGTCTCCACTAAGCCTGAAATTCTTAGTAAAATTAAGAAGTCCTACAAGCAGATACATGTAGGGGCAAGCAGCTTATTATTAAGCCAAAGAATCAAGATCGAGATGGTTGGTGAGGTTATAGGTATATATTATATATTTTCTCTTAACATTAGATTCGCACAAAAATTAGAAGGTTAAGCCTCCTCGAAGCTGAATAATGCTCGTGGTTCTGTTTCAGAAATAATCCAAAACGACGGTCAAAGGCAATATGTATTCTATGTCTTCTTCCTCGCGTTGTCCCGGCATTTATGCCACGGCTCATGGGAGCCTGGGGTCCGCTTGGCAACTAATCCCAAGAATTGGCGTAGGCACTAGTTTTTACGAAAGCGACTGCCATCTGATCTGACCTTCCAACCCAGAGGGTAAACTAGGCTAGGCCTTATTGGGATTAGTCCGGTTTCCTCACGATGTTTTCCTTCACCGAAAAGCGACTATCAAATGATATTTCGTACATATAAGTTCCGAAAAACTCATTGGTACGAGCCGGGGTTTGAACCCGCGACCTCCAGATTGCAAGTCGCACGCTCTTACCGTTAGGCTACCAGCGCTCTTAATATGCCTTTTATGTCCCGTTGCCACATTATGTTTACCCCTTAATTTGGTTGATTAAAAATAACAAGCGACTCGTGATGGATTTACATTCAAGTTTCAAAAAGCAGGAGACGAACCATTAATAGCAGGGGAGGCGACGATGCTAAATGTGTAGTAACTCGAGCGTCGTAGAGACCTATTGGAATCGAAAGATTAAATGATAGGAAGAAAAAAAAATGTTATATTATATTTTCTTTTTTAGCGAGCAGGAAAGCGTCTACAGATTTTTAAAAATGTAAAAAAAAAAACACCATATGTGGAGTTACTCGAGCGCGTCAGATACTGGTAGTGTCAGTCGCGCAACATGTCTGATAACAAGGGTAATTGGAGATCTGAAGGACGATGTAGATCTGGAGCGTGAGAGGTAGGCTATGGCGTTAAGGGGCAATAGGTACCTATATAATATATTTTAATGAACATAATTTGACCGGAACAAGTTTTGAGGTTTTGAGAACAAATCAAATTATTATTTTTTTTTTTTTTTTTTTTTTTTTTTTTTTAATATTTTGATTTGTTTTTTTTTTTTTTTTTTAAAGTAGTCACAGTTTATAATTTGACCGGATCATTAGTATTACAAATGCATTTCGTTTTGTAGTCAGTAGCCGGTCTGTACTCACCGAACGTTAGCGAGCGTGTGTCGGCGGCTCTTGAGGTATCTGCCATGGTACTTCTGCAGCTCGCCGATGCTGCCCTGCTCCGCCTGCATCCTGCCGTGGGGCGCGAGCGCCTCCTCACCCTGCTGAGCCGGCGGTGCGGACGGCGACACGCTGCCCACGCCCCCCCCACGCTTACGTGCTTTCCCCGACTTCCTAGCAGCAGCCGAAATGCATATCTTTACTGAGGAAGGACTTCCGAATCGCTTCTTGCCCGAACTTCTTGAAGAAGTGTAAGCTGTGTCTGTACTGCTTTTGGTGCTTTTGTACGATGGTGTGAGAGTCGCGTCTGTCGCGTCTTCGAGTGGCCAATCTGAGTCGTCTTCCTCTTCGATTCCAGGAAGGGGCGACTGTTGGCCAAGGGGTCTCGGTGAGCTTATTACTGGTTCTGGAGCAACTGTAAACAAGGCAATAAAAGCATTGAGTACATCTGTCTACGAGAAGGCTTGCATCTACAGTAGTATAAGCAGCTTAATTCAGTGTTTTGCACGTAATAGGTACCTACATTTTTGCAATACTCGTTAGGATACGAGTACCATGAAGTGGATGTAGGTATTGAAATTACGTATTCACAAGTCGTTGCTACTACGACGTCTCGACAAAGGCACAATTTAAGCGTGTAATTAATGTCTTCCTGGTGAAGAATTTGCGGATAGAATTCGGTATAAAATTTGAATGACGAAAACAATTGGGTACTTTGAAATTTAATAAAAATGCTTACTATTCAAATTCAATACGGGAGCAAGCGGTGCAAAATATTGGGATCAGTGGAATTTATTATGCAAATTATACCTACTGAGAGTACTGACGTTGAGAAAAACAGGCCTAAAGCAATACCAACACGATAAATTTAATCTAAAATATCGACGTAGAAGCAAATAAGAAGACAAGTGTAATCAAAAGATCTACCATGTTGTACACCGTGTCCAATAAGTCCGAATACACAACTTTTTACCTTGGCTCTAAAGGCATACGGATTACAGGCCATCAAATTCTCATTAAAAGTAAAAAAGTATGCTGACATTGAGGGTGGATCTTGGATGCCATGCTTATAAAAACGCAAAGTAAATGGCATTTCCGAAACGACCAAGAAAAAGAAAGTGCAAAGATCTAACATAATACTTTTTCCCCTCACTAGCTCGGAAAGCCGTCTATTATCCTTTAAAACAAGCGGGGAAAAACGCATTTTATCCACTAGTGGGGAAAGTAATTTGACCTTGGATGGAGCGTGTTTAAGTAGCTTGAAAGATAACAAAACGTAAAACGCTCATAATAATGGTTCGTTCGATATTAATTATCATTAAATAAATGGTTTGAGAATGTAATAAAAAATACCAAATTTAGCTTTATTTACCTTCATAAACCTTAAAATTCCATAAGAAACGTTAGATTTTTTGTAATGATGTTAAATATAATTCTGAACGCACAAGTTGAGTCGATGCAATTTCAAAACGCATCGTTGACATTTCATACGTCAGAACAGAAATGTCAACATTGTCAACAAAATTTTTACTGTTCTTCTCACCGACTCACGTAAAAATCAGAATTTCTAGTGTTTTCTGTTATAATATCGTAAAAAAATTAATGATTCCAGTGATGAAGATGATCTAACGCCTGTGGATGTTGCACTTTCCTCGCTATAGTGAGGGGAAAAGTTTTGTGTTACACACGGGTGCAAATGTATTTTACTTCTCGTGTGTTGAAACACTCGCTACGCTCAGGATTCTATTTTAGAACCACTCGCTTCGCTCGTGGTTCAACTATAGAATCCTTTCGCTTGCTCATGTTTCAATTCCACACTCGCGGGTAAAATACAACTTTGCACCCTTGTATAACAAATAACTATTTTGGCACGCAGGTGACGACTTTGTTTTTTCTGGTGAAAAACTGTCGGCGAGAACAGCCTCATAATGCCCAAAATGATCGATTGTGGGCACCACGGACAGAAGACATTCCGGACAACCAGAAAAATGTTCCTAGGTTCCAGAGCTTACCGTCGGTCATGGTGTAGGGTGCAGTATGTAAGAGGGGTAAACTACCTTTAGTATTTATAGATAAAGGCGTTGAAATTAACGCACTTTACCATTAAAACTGAGATTTTAGAGAAGATTGTTGCCCCAAATTTAAAATGTATGTTTGGGAATGAATATTATGTGTTCCAACAAGACAGAGCTCCTTCACACACGGCAAATGCTGTTCAAGCTTGGTGTCAGGCTAATTTGACAGATTTTTTGCTAGACTACCTAGACCTAGACCAAAACGTTCTCAATCTTTTACAACAGTACTTAAAGCGAAGGTTTAGTTAGCAAAATAGAAGTTAGATAGCTCCTTTCATTATCCAAATGTCACCTACACAATAAATAATAAGAGTAGTTAGCATCTCACAAGCAGAGTTGTATAGGGAAACTAATGGTAACTACCTAAAATTACATGGTAAGTAAGTACCTTTACTGAGTTGTATAGATTAGTGGGTTCAAAATTAATTTCGTTGTCATGTGTTTTGCCCCCAAAACTGTATGGGGATAAAAAATTTGTATTAGTTGAGTTTTACAATGTCACCAAATTGTTTTCAAATTTAAGGCATAAATAAAAACATTAAACAAGACTACTTAAAGAATGTTTGCCCAGTTACATAAACATTTGCAGTTTTCAGTTGGGCAGTTACAAGTAAGGAAACACATTAAATATTAGTAGGTATGTCGGCGGAATGTGCAGATATAAATGAAAGCTCGAATACCGAATACAAAAGAAAATGAAAGTGAGCTTCCTAATATTTCACCAAATGAAATATATCCTCGCTCGACACTCGCATATTTCTCATTTAGCTACAGTAACGGTATTAACTACGCGCATAAAGATAATCACAACTTTATTGTTAGTTATGAGGACACATTAAGTAAATATACCTACTGTTTCAGCCGTTTGGAATATTATGGGCTCTGACAAGTCAAGGGCGAGTCATTTGATACGCTATCGTGACCTTGCGACTTGTCAGTAAAGAAAATAAACATTAAGTTTTTATTACGACTTAATTTCCTAAATTTTAATGGATAAAAATTTGTATAGCTTCTAAACAGAATATTTTAAGACACCTACAATAAACTAATAGTAGTTTATGTGACTGCTACATAATCAAAGGCACCAAAACTCGAGTCTGGGTTTATGAAACGAACGAAGTGAGTTTCATAATAGAATTACATCACACGAGTGTTTTAATGCCTAATTATGTACAGTTACATACACTGTTTTATCTACACACATATTATAAACTTTCTACGATATATTTACTAACCTCATACTACAGCCGACATTGGGGCATAGTTGCTCTCTGGCGGAATTCACGGATATGAGGTGGCGCCTCCAAAATATTTTTAACGCACATTACACGAAACTTTTGCAAGTTACTTTAAAAACAACAAAACTTTTTTTTTTTACAAACTAATTAAAAGATAACCTGCACGTCCAAATGGCGGCAAAGAAAACTTTTTTCACGCATGTCACGCATCCGTAGTTTTTTTTTATTCAGAGACAAACTAGAGTGGGGGTCGATTGCCATATCGTTCGGTACCAACTAACAAGTGAGATTTGTCAAAATTGTATGCAATTGACATTTAATTTCGAATAAAACGTCATCTCGACTGATATTAGAATAGAGGTCAAATCAAATTTCTTTGTTTTTCAGAGATGTTCGAAATTTGAATGAAATAATATTATCGAAATCGATGTTATTTTTTAGCAATAATAAGATTTTCACAAATAAAAAATTTGCTAAGCTTTTGTGTACGAATTTATAGCCTAGTTTACTGACGAAAGTGAAGTGGCGATGCTTTTGTTTCTCAATAATAATAAATACCTACCTATGTAAAACGTCATTAAAATCGGCCAACTTTTGAAATAAAACTATGAAAACTATGAAAATGTATATTGACCAACTTTGTCATAATTAGTTTTAATATAAAAGCATGCATATGTATTTGTTAAAAGTAGGCCCAAGTGACCTTTCAATGCCAAAGAAATGTTATTCATGGTAACGCATATTTCCGCTTAAATTATTCTACGACATGCTAATTTTATTAGATTAAGTGTGTGTGTGTATAAATAGTTGTTTGAGTTGAGTAACTCATTCGACGGCCGGCCCTTAATTGTGTCCGAGATGTCCGAATTTCAATTCAAATCGCAAGGCTTATCTAAACAGTTGCAAATTGTCAAGTAATTATTCTCTTAATATTTACCAACTCATCAACTATTATTCTGGGGTTGGCGGTCTAAAACGTTGAATTAATTTAAACAGAACACCCAACATTCGGAACAGTTGCCTCCCCTTCGTTCAATATTTGTGTAAAATACGACCACTCCCGCGTATTATGTTGCATAGGCTCGTCGCGAATTCAAATACTGTATGTACGCACATACAAAGTGGAGTTCAATAGAAATGGAAAATAATGTAAACAAACTAATTTAACTTCATTACTTCGTAATCTCGCAATGTTGAAAAAACTATGATAATATACATATATATATTTATTTTAATGATATTATCAACAGTTTATTTAAATCTTTTATATATCAATTAGACTTATTTAGTCAAAATATATGACATATGCTAATTATTAATATTTCAATAAAAACAACCTTCCTAGAGATTTTAGGTTATATGACAAATGGCAAGAAAAGCTGTCATATACTTAATGTTTACATTATTTGCCATTTATATTGAACTGCACTTTGCCCTTCATACCCTTTTCACTTTACAATATATTTTATCAGTAAAGAGTTGATTTATGAAGATATGTGATGCGGTTGCGGTACTAATATTTTGTTTTCCAAACTGGGCATCACAAGGTCATCTTAATTAATCTTCAACTTGATTTTCTCTTTATAATTTGTTGTGTTTATTTGTATAGTGGGTTTTATTTGTAAAAGAAAGCTCGCAAAGTACTGTTAGAAATTACAAGTCGTCGACATTGTGTCAAAACAAAAGTTAGAGGTATAAATAAAGCATTTTGAATCTGACGTTGATCTCTAACGCAAGAAACGTTGTGTTTCTCACTCGCTAGATTGTGCCTTAGTTACCGAGTGCAGTCGTGAGCATGTTTGCATGCACTTATTAAGTCAATTGTATACACTACAACTAATACCTATAATAAATAATAAAATATGTAAATAAAACTCACCGTATTCTTCAAGAGGAGTGGGCGGACTTTCTCCGCGCAGCGCGTAGTCGACGTCATCGACGGGCGCCGCCGCGCGCGCCCCGCACCAGGGCACGCAGCAACGGAACACCCCGCCTCCGACCACCGTGCTGCCGACGACGCACGAGCAACACACCGAGCCACCCTCCGAACCGACCCACTCATGCGCATACAATCGCGCCACTCACTCGCGGCAATCACCATCAATGCACTCAACACGTATTCCAATGTTTGGCACTTTATGTAACAGTGAAATATGTATAACAATTCAGTCTTCGAAGTTAGCTTGCAAGTGATATGTCAGTCGAATCAACAAGTAAAAACAGATGCACGGAAGGAAGGGAAATATGTCTTGAGGATTGATAGAATCGTAGAAGGGATAAAAGGGAGAAAGGTAGGCTTTTTATGTTCAGTTTTAACACTGTCCCGTTTTTACACTTCTATATAAACAAGAAACAGTAATGGATATTCATTGTTTTTAATTTGTTATTTACAAATTTTAGTCTGACGTCTAACCCATACTTTCTTTTAGATCTGAAACTGGAACGGTTAATATGTTATCGAATCACTGTGTACTGTTATTGATATTTATCTTCATTTGTTTGAATATATACCTACTGATACATGCGGCTAATAAAATGTGTATTATTTGTAACAGCAATAAAACGTCATAAAGGGTGTAAATCAGACATACAACGATTTGTAACTTTTGGTTGGCAAGATACCAAGTTGTTAATCGTTCCTTACAATTCATCAACTATGAATGATTTTATCGGATTGTGCACGTTAAGTCACTCCTAGGAGTAAAATGAATCATACAAATTTCGTTTTTACCCGCTGCGTCCGTGCCGGGCGCGCGGGGGCCGTGCGTTGTTGTCGCTAGGATAAAAATTAGGCACTGCGTCTTAGATATACGAACAAAATGCGGTCATTTCTGAGCATGTTTGGGAAAAATAATGTTTCTAGGTACCTAGTCAGAAAATGCCTTTCTTTTCATCCCTCGGCAACAATGTACTATTTCATCACACTTGCTCGTAAATTCCTTCACTTTCATATTATTTTATCCTTAGGTCCTCTTTTATCGCCTTCTTTCAACCTACCGCGCTTATGGTGTCAATGAACCCGCGTGATTCATTGACCCCACACCTAAAAGTTTAACAAGCATAATTACTTGAATCTTGAGTGCATGGTGTAAGATCGGACAAAAAAAATGCAAAAATATAAAAATCGTTTCGGATATGATGGCCAGTATTACTCCTACGCCAATTTTATTCTATGGTAAAACCGGCTATTTTTCAATATGGTACCGGTAATAGGGCCGAACTTATAAGTTCGTCCGTTTTTACACCGTCACGTAAAAAAATAATGCTGTCAATGTATTTGTTTCCTATATTTAAACACTCATTAAGTCATTACACGCTCACTATGACACGTAGAAAGATAATTAAATTAAATTATGTGGAGCATTTCATTGTTATCAATTCTGTATTTGAGTCACGTCCATACCATACCCTGTCCACAAGCTGAGAAAAAAAAACCCAACATCATCTCAATCCACCTAAAAACGTCCGAAACTTCGCTGAACTCACCTTATTTCGTTTCGAATACGAAAAGTAAAATAAATATGTATTTTTTTCTTTTTAATATAGGCAAACGCAGTTGATAAATACATTACTAAAACACATGAAAATTTATTAATAATACCCATGTTGTCGTGTTCATACGAAAATGAATTTTGTCCAAATTTCATTCCTCGTGTACGTTAGTATCCTTCTTGTTGGCGAGGTAGAAATAAACTGTCGCAGCTTGACGCCTAACGCAACCCATTATTTACTGTTACCCACACAATACTAGTAGGTACAAGAGAAAATGCTTACGCAACATTCTGATATTTGGGCAATTTTATTTGATTATAATTGTACATATCTACCGTGGCATTTGCAAAACGTATATTACATGGGTATAAAGCGAAAGGGTGAGAAACAATGATCAAAATAACTGCAGATTATGGTCACGATAGATGTGTTGTTTGCCATGTGTACATACGTAATTATAACTTCGGTCAAACCGCTAACGCCAACTAATCTTGTTTCAGGAGTCGGGCACGTGATAAGAGCAATGTGTATATAAATCGTTTGATTCGCAGTTTCTGGAGAATCTCTTTTAGCTAATTTCTATAGGTATTTAGGTAAATAGGTTACTGAAGGCGTCGACCGTTCGTCCGTAAATACGAATTGGTAAAAAGCAGTGTGTGTATGCGCTGCACACATAAGTAGTTATACGTGTTCCTGGATTGGTAACATTGATGTATATATATGTGTAGATTAGAAACCCAAGATTTCTATGTACTGCGACAGTAAGTACCGCTTATGAAAATAAAGTACTCTATATATATAAAATATAGAATAGGAAAGATAGATGTTTTCTAACACGAAAATCACGATACATTCAAGTACTAATCTCACCTCACACCTGAATGTAAAGTTGTAGAACGAGTTGCCCCATCCCTCAGACAGTCCTAGTCTAGAGCATCACTCAAGGCTAATCCGAAGAAGCGGCGGCTTTCCAATGAAATGTATCAGTACTAACTTTTTTAATGCTTGTATACTAAATATATGATAAATATTTATATACCTATTTAGTACGTGGATTTATTCATATTCTAAGCTACCTTTGTCTCGTTTTTGCCCTGCGTTTGTCTGCATAACCAATAATGTAGAATCGGAACGAACCTAGCCTGGAACCAGCAACAATGGAACAATACCGCGGACTAGAATGCGGCCAAAGTTATAAAAATTGAGATCGCAATCGCAGTTTATACTCTATTGTTTTCTCTGAAGTACTCTGAACACACAACATTTACCCGAATAAAAAGATAGTAATTTTAACTATCATTATTAAAGAAATATTAACGAATCTATTTATTTTTATCTCTATTGCATATAATCCCCCAATAATAACTAAGCGGCTAAGCAACTCAACTAACTAAGGGTGCTCAACTGAAACGTCGGAATTTAAGGTAAAATCAATGAAATTAAATCGCGGTAGACCCGTTCGTATAATTAAATATGTGTTCGTAACGCGAGAGTTTAAAGTGTTATAAGCGGCTAAAATAGTGAGAAAAAATTTACATAACTGATTTTAATTAATAAGAATTTAAAATTTTTTGTTGTTTTAGAATTATTTTTTGTTGTTAAAGAATTTAAAAAATAAGTTGAACATTAAGCAAGTACGACAAATAAAGAAGTATTAATACATTAATACTATTATGAATTATGCTTTCATAGACAAAATGTCCTTAATTTCCGTTCAGTTCACTCATGTTACGTATATCCGTAAATAGAAATCGAGACAATGCAAACGTAATTTTCTAAATTGAACATGCTTTTGATGTGCAATTATAATTTTCGTTAAATAATTTATTTAATGACTCAATTGGCTATTATTAGTTAATCAATCGAAGTATTTGTTGATGCAAGAAAACTCTGACACTTGTTTCTTCCCATATAACTTCCTTCTATTATAAAATTTTGATGAGAAACTTAAAACATGCAGAGAATATAATGGCACGAGGTTGAGAAAATGGTGATCATCTTTTCATTATTTAGATATTTCAAGTTCCTTTAGTGTCAACTTCAAAGCTTAGAAAATGAGTCTTCGTAGTTACAGATGTGGTGCATAATTATTTCTTGCTATTTCAGTCAGTCTCGGTACTAAAAGTACTAAGGTTGACTGAAGTAGCATGACAAATACGATCGTTTCCGAAAAAATACGATAGAAAATAATTATGCACTACATCTGTAACTACCAAGACTAATACAGTAGACATATAGGTACAGCGTAAACAAAAAGATTACAAAAACTGAATCGTAATCGAGACAGTTTTTTTTTTCAATGAACAGGCAGCAGTAAGAGTAGATAAGCGGGCGAAGTGTTCAAGGTTATATAGGTTATATCGTGTTTGTATTAAACTCCGTTAATTTCAAGGGTGCATTCCTGAGCTTAAATTAAGTTAATTTCTCAAAGACGCAGGTATTCTAGCTCACTCCATTTTGAAGATAATCAATAATTATATTTATCTAATAAGGCCCTTACGAGCGAGCGTGTACACTTGCCTTAAGGCCTGATCACATATTTATATGTGTTTAGTACGAATTCATATATTTGCTACTAAACGTAACTACAATATCGGGCCAATAATGTTCGAAATGACATTGATGTGTCATAGTTTAAAATTTTTCGGTTGATTTAAATATAATGCCAGTGTTACAACAACGCTACAAGCAGAATTTAAATATTTTAAATAAAAAATATACGGAAATTAACTATACCATTTAGTTTCCTTAAATGTACTTTGACATACGCCGAAGTAAACGGAGTTTTATAAAAAACACCGTGTATAACTATTTAATTATAGGTATAGTAAATAACATATTTAAATCGTTGAACTCGGTGAAATCGTTGATCGCTGAACCAAGGAAGATCGATAAAGGTCGTCGTGAAATAAATACCCATTAATGACGTGACGCTAACAATAAATAACGACTGCCTCCACCGCACGTAACAAAATAAAAACTGTCATTTCAGGTATAGTTACGTTTTCTGTATTGTTTTCTTCTATTAATGTATGCAATAAAGGGTATTTGTATAAACAAACTCATATATAGCAAAAAGGTACGCAAAGAACCTTGGATCTTGACCCTTTTTCACTAGGACAGCAGAATTGACGTGTGGCTTTTGTAAGAATTGTGATGTGAATGTTCCAATCAATTTGCTCATTGAGCGGTCGCTGGTCCAATTGAAGAGTCGTTTTTGTACCACGCACTGTTAACTAGGTACTTGTATGAACAATATGAACATATATTCTGTCAACCCTACTATTAAATGGGACCAAATCTGAACTTTATTTATTTATCATTCGGTAACACAATGCTTATAATAAATTTAAATGATTAAAACGATATTCGAACAATTATGAAACAAAAAAAACAGAGACTACTCAGTAGCACATAGAGTCAAACAAGGCAAGGGTTGAATTAATTATTAATTTTACTATGTGAGAACCAAAACTAAATACAAATAGCAAGATAACTGACGACAGGAACGACCAAGACAATTGTAACAACGCATTAACTAATTCCTTTGCCTTATAAATAGTGTCCTCAAATGGCCACGCGACCCATTGTTCCTGGCTCCAAACAGATGCAATTAGATTGTTAGTCTTATTGTCATCCAAGCACCATCTCATTGACTACGACTAATTACAAACAGTGCCAGGCATCTATTCATCATTGTTCATCGGCCTACGACACGTCACGTATGAAAACGAATAGTAGGTTAGGGTAAAAATAAACTATCTAATTATAATGATAAAGTTTCAACCGCACTCTCGCCGCTGTTGATTCTTCCGACAAGAGATTATCTGTTCCGTAATGTACCAGAATAATAATTTAGTCATATTTTTTCTTCATTAATGTCAGTCATTATTAACGCTCCAAAATTATCTTACGCAAACATAAACATACATGCTGACCGACATAAACATGCCACAGGTTGCCCCTGTAATCAACAGGGATGTAATCAAAACATAATTTTTCAGTTTGGTTATTTTCTACGATAATATATTATTTTCGTTTAAACTGACTTACACCGCTGGCCTTGCATACAATTTAGACGAATTTTGGCCATTATAGTTTAATAAAATTGTGCGTAAGTCCAGATGAGCGTGTCTGCAGTCCTTGACTCTGAAAACGTTCATTGAACATTCATTAGTCAGCAAGTATGTTGTGCCTACGAATTACTCTCTACACTACCGTGCCGTAAGCGTTAATGCATGTTTATAACCGCGTGATATTCAGATTAAACGCTTATCTCTTGTGTAACCGAGTCTGCTTTCCGTACAACGAATGATTTTAATCATTTTTTAAATAAAAATTGACGTTGCAGATGAAAACAAATCAGAATAACCAGTACAGTGATTCGATACCAATATGAATTCCATGTTACCTACATAATTAGCTAATTGATGATAATAGATAATAGATCACCAATTCTGAATCACATAACAGATTTACAGTAACGTATCGGTTTACCACGGACACAAACACAAACAAAGCCCGATGGCACACTGCACTGGGTTAGCACTAAAGTTTGAGGCAGCGGCCGTGACGGCTTCGGCCCTGTGCTACGATCAGCCTGCTCGAGCTGTGCCGACCGCACGGCACGACGCAGTATCAGTGCATTTCATACATGGCACATGACTCGACGGGCACGGGCGGCGCAGCAGGCCCCGAGCGTCGCGACGACCGACAGACCGCGACTGGATAGAACGAAGCGCCACTGCGCGCCGCAGCCTAGGGCGCCGCGAGAGCGGGACGACCATACCCGCTTCAGCTCCGACGCTACACCATTTTAGCCCTTGAACCTTCCCTTTTGATTCTCATTTACGTTGTTCAGGAGGAGTCACTTATGTTTTTGCGACCGCAAAAGGGTTTTCACCTCGCGAAACGTCCGGCGTAGCGGTGTTACGTAGGCGCTAGAGATAGAGATGCTGCGTGCCGGTTCCTGTGGGTCGTTCAGATGTTATGACACTATTGAACGTGCCATGTTGTTTGGCCGTGAACATGTTTTAACCCTGCACTCGTTATTTCCATTACACGGAATGTACGTTCGTCAGGACCCACGTGATGTACAATACGTTTCAATTACTTAATGTGTCATAAGTAGTTAAATAAGTAGCTATAAATCGATAAAACAGCCAATTTTGCTATTAAAGCTGCACTTAAGTTTAGTTGTAATGGATAGCTCAATAGGTACATATATTGTAACGATTTAAAACAAAGTATGTAGACATTTTAAAATAATTATAAAATCGTCACAAAAACCCTAAAAACTGACCAAATAGTGCAGCTTTTTAGCCTCAAGTATGGTCCCATTCGGCAGAAAGCACAAAAACTTGGCATGCATATGGCTATTAGGTTTATAAGAATAAATAGAAGTAGAAACACGCCGAAAAATTATTGTTTCCCTTCCTCTCCCCACTTTTATATCCCTTTTTTTAGTTTTTATACATTTTCATGAAAACTGTGAGCTATAATAAAAATGTCTTATAAAAGTATGTTCTCTATAAAATTCTTTACAATATTATCTTCGGAAGTACCCACATATATTGTTAAGACTTTAAGTTAAGTTTTATACTGTTCAGTTTTCAAATTATGCTTAATTTCTACTTATAACATTTGCGTCCAACGACCGAATAGGTGGGACAAGTGTGTAGTGAGTATGTATGCACTTTTCTCTCAGGCGATGCCGCTTGGCACGACTGTTCCTTATGTTTCATTCATTCATTTATTGATTGTAAAGTCATGTACATACATTTTATAATTAAGGTGTTACACCAATTCAGTAAGTCAGTCCATGACGTCCTGTGAGGACAGACATACAACAATATATGAAACCTTAATGTAGGATAAACATTATAAAACAGAAATAATTAATCATCATGCGAACTAACAAATCTACAAAGTTTCCTAAATTAGCAATACATTAAAATATGTTACAATTATTATAATAAATTTTGTCACTTAAAGTTAAAATTGTACACATATGAAATTAAATGAATTAATAGTCAGTACATAATAATTATAAATAAAATAAGAATTATAAATTATCATCAAAAAAGTCACTAACTGAATAATACCATTTACCTAGTAATAATTTTTCTAAATTAGTTTTGAAGATCGCATTTTGAGATTCTTGCTTAATCAAGTCTGGAATTTTATTTTGTCATTAGTATACATTTGTAACGTAAACCATTTCTACGCATTTGCAAGTTCGTTTGAGGGAGTTGCAATTTATTCCTGTACTGTGCTCTAGTTGTTTGCTTATCCTGTTTTAGTTCAAATAAATAAGTACGGACAGCAGCTATCTGGTATATGCACATTCGCTAAAATTCGAATACACTTTTTCTGCATTATAAAAAGTTGCTCGGCCTCGACACTATCACCCCTTTCTTCCTGTTCTTAGCAACTAATATATCATTTTCGTATAACTTAGGGACGAGAAATTCATTTTTGAAATAATCGTTATACCTTTTCATACCATAAAACTGATTTTTGCACGAACAATGAAAATTATATGTAACTTTTTGTGACAATTTAGCCCCTTTATTCCTTATTCTTAAAAGTATCACTTCAAAGTAGGTACTACTAATACATTTTTTTGTGAAAAATGATAATTTGTTACACGTGGCGGTGACGATTTTCATAATTATAATGGCCAAAGGCAAATATAAAAAATCTTTAAAAAATAACACTGAATTTGGCATTTTAAAAGTATGAATACAGTGTTTTAATGCTTTTTCCATTTTTGGTACAAATTTGTCGTTTATTTTATCATATAAACTTTCAAAATCGCAAATATTATAAGGAGAAATTAAGCATAACTTGAAAACTATAAGTCTTAACAATATACTTCCAAATACACTATTGTAGATAATTTTATGGAGAATATTCTTCTCCTAGACATTTTTATTGTAGCTTTCTCAGTTTTCATGAAAATTTAGAAAAACTAAAAATGGGGATATAAAAGTGGGGGGAGGGAGGGAAACAATAACTTCTCGGCGTGTTTCTACTTCAATGTATTCTTATAAACCTAAAAGCTTATATGCATGCCAAGTTTCGTGGTTTCTGCCTGCCGGATGGAACCATACCTCCAAACTAAATCGAGCTAAGGACCCGCACTAAAAACAGTGGTGTACTAAACTAACGTTTTTAAAACGAAAGAACTTGTCATCTCGCTGTACTGAGAGTCGAGGTTACTACGCTACTTAAACTATTTCTGAGATGTCCCAGTACCCAAAACCACTAAAGGCTCTGTGATATGCGGTCAAAGTCAAAGCACAATATTCTACACTCGAGAGCAGTAAAACAGTTGTAACCGTATGAATGTTTACACATAACGATGAATGAAAACGTTTCTTTGCTTTTAGCTATCAGATACCTAAATAGGTACATTATGCACCACTACATCTTATTAATCTAAATTTCCCGCCGCGTCTGTCTGTCTGTATGTTCGTAATAATCGCGATAAACTCGAACGATCTGCTGAACGAATTTTCATGCGGTTTTCGACAATCAATAGTGATGCTTGGGGAAGGTTTAAGGTATATAATTTGGTAAGGTTTACCCGGGGCGGGTCACTAATTAATTATATGAATTACTTTGTATTTAGTGCATTGTAAACAAACAGGTATTTTTATGACTGACTTTTTTCCTACCAATATTTTGTCTACTGTGATGGCATCATGACAAGTTGATAGGTACTTGGTATGAAGGAACTTCGTCGGTAAAGTCGCAATCCGCTTTAAGTAGTTCTTTGATATTTCTAAAGACTTGCACTTATATAAAAGGCAACTAGAGTTGGACTTTCGCATCTAACTTTTTCAGTTAATCATAGAATGATATACAGGATAATCGTTTGGATATAAGAAAAAAATGTTTCGTGTAGCTATAACTTTTAGAATAAATCGTACTTAAATTATTATTTTCAAGCGTTTTAACAGAATCATTATTATATTAATCGATAATTGCAGTTGTACTATAGTTACGTACAAAGGGTTGGCACAAGGTTTTAATTAATTATTCTTAGAGATGTTGTTTGCTATATTTATTTTTAACATTTATTTTCGAATAATAAATAGGAAAGTATGAACTGAAAACAAACAAAGTTAGTTAGTAAACAAACAAATAGGACAATATTATACTCTACTACATCATCATCATCTTATAGTTTACTACATGTCGTTTAAAAAAGCTAACTAACATTTTGTATCACTCGCAAAAATCCACGGAAGGTAATGTTCCCTTCAATCTTTAAGCACAAAGGATTAAATTTCTTCCTTTATCTTTATCTTTAGGATATAGATCCTTTGTGCCTAAAAATTGGACAAATGTTAAATTCGGCCTTCCAATAGAATTGTGTTATGATTGATCCGAAAGGGCAAAAGGAAGTTTATGTCACCAATTAACGAACTATCTGGTCAAAAAGAGACTAATGAAATAGTCTTAGGCTTGAAGTCAAAAAACAAAGACTTTTTTTCAATTGGGAACTGAGTTTAATTAACATTAAAGTCAGAAGTGAGTAAAGATGTTAACTGGTGCCTAGGAAAATAAATTTAAACTTTTTTTTACAAAACCCAGAAAACCATCCTCAGCATCTAAATCAAACAGGAAAATAAATTTAAACTTTTTTACAAAACGCGGAAAACCACCACAAGCATCTAAATCAAACAAATTAAAATGTAATACCAAGGTTCTCTGGGAGAGATCGCTCTTTAGCGATTAGACTGCCTATTGTCTGCCTCTATCTTTTATCAATTGTTTTTCCTTAAGTTGTACGAGTATCTTTAAGTTGTAAATATTCAAAATCAAATACCTATTAGGTAAAATTACTAAATGAACTTATAACAAAAACGGCCGTTTTAACTTTGGACGCATAGATTGACGAATCCATCAACGTAAAAACTATTATTATGTATTCAAAAGCTACTTAAATACAAAATACGGTACTAGCGGCCCCTTTTCTTTTAAATATATATCATTAAATTTAAATAATGACAATTATTTACCAGTGGCGCTAGTGAGCACGTTGATGGGCTCTTAACGTTTGGTTTGACACTTCAAATAGTTTAAACTTGTTATAAAAAAATCTGCCATTGCCATCTGCCTAAAATTTGTTATTAAAAAACCACCATCTTATCATTCAAAACTAACCAATAGGTACGTTAAAAGTTATAACCGCTCGTCTCGTCTTTTATAAAATGCGGCGGCATAGACTGGGCCACTCATCGCCGCCGATATCAATTTGCACGCCAAATCGATCACTATAAATAGCAGATATCTCGCGCATTGCGCATTCGCTGCAGATTGAAAACTATTTCTACAGAACGCCCAATAATTTCCGCGATCTTTTACCATGCTTTCACTGCTTGCGGCAGCATCGTATACAGTATACAGTCAAGGAATTACATTTCTATGTAACATCGTACATTCCAGTTCTCAAGTACCTTTACAAGCCAAGCTACCATAAATATATTTATAAATGAAAAAAACATACTTGGAAAGTAAAACTCTTTATGGTCGAAATGTATAAGTTTCAACACGCTTTATTGATAAGCAATAAGCCACTTTCAAAGCATGAGATATTAAAAACATTTATTAAGGTTTATTAAAAAAAAACTCTTTTTGCCAGCTTCGAATATTAGAGGGACACACAGAGATAATTATCATTTTCGAAGCGATTATTTTCAAAAGTATTCGGTTTAGAAACCTTAAACTCATTTTTACAGACCTAATGTTGTGATACTTTAATTTAAAGAAAAAAACTTTTATAAACTTTACTTCACTTTTATGGAGAGCTTTTAATAACATAATTACTCAATACATTTATTGCACACTAGCTGTGCCCGCGGCTTCGCCTGCGTGGAATTCGGTCTGTGTCAGTAAGCGGCTAATTCACCCCTAATTTATCTCCCTGAAAATTTGATTCTCGATCAGATGTCGCTACTACCTTTTGCCTACTCTCGTATAGAGGGCGTTGACGGTTTCGTTTGTTATTATTTAACAATTTTAACGCATATCAGTGAAAGAACATGGGTCAAAATAATAAAAATAATTAATGCAAATAAAAAAGATCATTTATCCATATTTAAATACATTTTATCGTATTTTAATAAATCTTCATGTTTAGTTTTAAAGTGTGTCGATAGATGGCAGTGAATTTACTGTGGTTACAAAATTTACTATGACAGTACCGCTCTATAATATTATATCCTCTTTGCTACCACTAAATAAAATTACACTCCAAAATGAATATTTTTTTTGCCCTTATTCAAATTTTTGACGTGATTTAAACGGCATAGAGTAGTAGGTGTATATCGAACGATACAGTACCATGTTTGTATTTTTACGTCCTTGACTGTACCTACTACCTATGCAAATCGGGTACACTACATAATTCCGAAATTTTTTATTCCGAATTTTAGAATGTCGAATTTTATCATTCCGATTTTTAAATGCTAGACCCATCAAAATTCCGACTATCATAATTACAAATGATGAAAATCACGAAGATTTATATTTCCGAAAACCCAAAAAGCCGAATATTGTAAATTCCGAACTACATAATTCCGACTATAACAATTACGATGGTGGCAAACACCGAATTTAACATTTACGATTTTCAAAATCACGAATTCGGAATTGCCCTTATTCCGAATTAACGTGATACCAATTTTAAATATCCCAGTTTTTAAATTTCCACTTTTCTGGCAACAGTTCGTTTTCTTGGGGGTCGCAGTTCTAACCTAACCGAACCCACTTTTCTGGCAACAGTTTGTTTTCTTGGGGGTCGCAATTCTAACCTAACCTAACCCACTTCTGGCAACAGTTCGTTTTCTTGGGGGTCGCAGTTCTAACCTAACCTAACCCACTTCTAGCAACAGTTCGGGTTCGCAGGTTCGCAGTTCTGTCTAATTTATTTATGCCGAATTTTTATGCCAAAAATATTTTATGCCGAATTTAACATGATGCGGCACGACAGGTACGCGTAATAATTACTAAAACGTGAGTCTTCATTTGAATATCACGGATTTAATTTTTCCGATCTTGTAAAAAACCGAATTTCTGAATACCGGATTATTTTATTTCCGATCGGACAATGATTTTTCGGAATTTAGGAATTCGGAAAATAAAATATTTTCGGAAAAGTGTAAAACCGGAACTTTAAGCTTTCTGTCAAGTGACAATCGGATTTTAAGTTTTCGGAAATAGCACATTCGTGATTTTATTCCATCGTGTTTTTAAAAATCGTAATTTTGATATTTCGGACTTATAAATAATCGGGATTATGAAAGTCGTGGTTATAAAAATCGGAAAAACGTATTTCGGGATATTTGGGTGTTCCCATCAATATCATGTCATCGAAATCGGTCCTCCAGTCAAATCAGTCTAAGCATGACGCCGGCGGCGGGCAGCGTCTGCCCCTTTTTTTTGTGTTTTCGGAGTGGGAAATGCATCTGCCCCTACGATTTGTTGATGGTCATAGCGAAGCAGACGCTCACTGGGACCTGTAGGCGCTTGAAGCGGAACGGGAAGTTGCTCGGAATGAGGGGGATACGCGGGATGAACACGGCTTCTCCGGCGCCACACTCCGTCAGGATCTGCGCCTACGTATGTATTACGTACGATGTATTTGGGATCACAATCGAACTCGCGCTGGCTTGCCGTTTCAGCCGAAAGCGAAGCGACCTGCCTGGCTAGAGCGCCACTGAGTCTCTTACCGTGGTTTTTCTAAGACTCCTGAGACCGTGCCCCTTGTGGCCGCAATGCATTGCGAGACTTTCGCGAAAGATTCGATTTTTTTCGTTTAAGTCCCAAATCGTTTGACATTTACTGAAAAATGTTTTTTTAAAAGTACCCACCTTCGTGACCATTATTAAGAGGAAAGGGCACGGCCGCTTCTCCATGCAAACGCAGTCTCCATTTTTTTGGTTAAAAACTACCCTATGTTCTTCCACGGGACTCAAACTATCTCTATACCAAATTTTATCTAAATCGGTTTAGCGGTTTAAGCGTAAAGAGAAATAAAAAAAAAATCATATTTTTTGTGTTTTTACTCGGGAATGGTGTCATTTTGATATCATAAATGAATTCGGCATACCCGATTTATACGAAAACGATACCTAACTTGGCCTAGTAGCTAAAATGATAAAGTTATCAAGGTAAAGTTTTTAACCCCTTTTTCACCACCATGGGGATGAATTTTTAAAAACGCTGAAAGTAATTTTTTTATTTTTTAATATAATAACGTTTTGCAAAGTTTTAAGTTTCTAGCTTAAAATAAAATTTGCACCCCAAGACAAACTTTCATCCCCTTTTCAATCCCCTGAGGGGTTAAATTTCCAAAAACGTCAAAATTAGTTTTTTTGTAATCGTCTATCATACCTTTCTAAGAAGTTTCAAAGCATTTGTAATGGATTCAAACTTTCAACCCCCTTTTAACCCTGTTAGGGGACGAATTCTTGAAAACGCTAAAATCACTTTTCCTGCATTATAATAATATGCCCATTATAAAAAGTTTCAAGTAACGCACTCAAAAAAAATAATTGATGTCCATACAAACTTTCAACCTCTATTTCACCTCCTTAGGGGATGAATTTTCAAAAACGCTGAAATTACTTTTCTTGTATTTCAATAATATATCTTCTTACGAAGTTTTAAATTGCTAGCTTAAAATAAATCTTGAACCCCATACAAACTTTCATCCCCTTTTTAACCCCCTTAGGGGTAAAATTTCTCAAATTTTTATAGCCTATAACCTGGCCGTGGATTTTTTCGACAGATTAGTAAGGTTTGCATCAAAATCCGTTCAGCCGTTTTCATTAGTAGCGCGGTCAAATAAACAGACAAACAGATAAACAGACAAACAGATAAACAGACAAAAATTCTAAAAACTGTTGGAATGTGTTCTGTTATCGATTCTAAGTATCCCCAGCCAATTTTTTTTCGAAAATCTTCCATGTACAGACTTTCGACCCTCTTCCGCTTTATTATATGTATAGATAATGGTTACAGAGGTGGTATATACATTGACTTATAGATTACATTATGTACGCTGTTGGGCGCAGCAAAATATAAGGAGAGAGGCACTTATATAATTACACTACCTACAATAATAAAATATATCTAGATTTCACTTAATACATCAGTTAGTGTCTTCTAAATATTCATTTAAGAAGTAATAACATTTCGTAATCAGTAATTGTTTCAGATTGCGGATAAATGCTGTTTCAGTAATTTCCGCTTTTTAATTCTTCCGGCAATTTGTTATATATCTATATATATATATATATTGACATTACAAAAGGCCCAGTTGTAAGCATCTTAAGTCGCAAGACTGGTAGTAAAAGTTTGTTTTTGTAGTGCATTGTAAGATTTTTTAGTATATTTTCGCGTTTAGTATATAATTCGGGGTAGTTTCTAACAAACTTGCACATTTCTGTCTTTATTTACATGCATTTTAATAACACAGTTTTAATTAAATTTCAGCAGTAGTAATAGGAAACAACAATTAAGGTATTGTTCAATGTGGGTGTTATCGGTATAAAGCAGGTTCGGGAGCGGCTGCAAAGTTTGCACTGTGATTATATCCACAGCTTGCTTCAAAAACCTATTAACTTGCCCATCACCAAATCTACAAACCAACTTTATAACGTGCGTAGCAAATTTCACATTTAAGTTTGTGTAGCAGAGAAATACGAGGTGGTGGAAATATAGAATACGGTAGCATTGGTTTTCGGTCTGCTACGAATGCTACGATCGTATCGCGCTATATCTTACACACAAACTTGCAACTTTGATCCCTCTGGATCTGGAGCTGACCAAAAGGACTCCAGGGAGTGACGAAAGTAGGCTTGTTCGAGCTGCTGAGGTGAAAAAGAAAATGCCAGTATTTGCAAAAAAGAAATCAATTTGAAACTTCGCAATAATATAGAGGGCTTGTTTCTCGCAGTGACGTGGCACTTGTTGAGCGGGGTAGCTTTCAGCTTATCAGACAGGCAGGTGTGCCCTTCAGCATGGCGCCCAAGGGACGGTCGCGGGCGGTTTCCGTATAGCTATAATAATATGCAAGGTTCTGTCCGCCCTCGGAATACCCAACTGGCGTGAGGTGGCGCAGAATAGGGCAGAGTGGCGCTCTCTTGTGTCGGAGTCGGAGGCCAAGATCCTTTTTGGGTCACTGAGCCAGTGAAGTAAGTAAGTGTTATTTATAGCTATAATTATGTGATGTACTCACTTTTCAATTATTTATGAAGTGGAAAGGGTGCTCCATACAAACGTAGTCCCCATTTCCCTCTCTGGATATTGACATTATGATTCCGCATATTGACATTGAAAAATGTACCCTAGTTTGAACGAATTGTCCATTTCATATGGCCAAAAATAGATATAACTCCGTAATAGATGGATACAGTCTAAGGAAAAAACGTGCCTTAAAAATCACGAAAATTTGATTCTCGGTCAGATGGCGCCACTAGTTTTGGCCTACTCTCGTATAGAGGGCGTTGACGGTTTCGTTTGTTATTTATAATTTTAACGCATATCAGTGAAAGAACATGGGTCAAAATCATATAAAAATAATTAATGCAAATAAAAAAATCATTTATCCATATTTAAATACATTTTAACGTATTTTTATAAATCTTCATTTTTAGTTTTAAAGTATCACGATAGATATTGGCAGTGAATTTACAGTGGTTACAAAATTTACTATGACAGTACCGCTCTATCTTATTATATCAATTCAATTCAATACTTTATTCATAAAATACAATTTTACAGGTCAGGTACATGCTAAATATAAAGTCTTATTAATTATATAGTTATTTACATAGTTTAAGAGGCAAGGCTGAGCCAGCGAACCAGTTGTTTTTTTTTATTTATATATATTTTTCAATAACAATAAGTTTTACCCACTTAGTACAGAGCTAGTCCCGTAAAAGGCATCGACTGTGTAGTATGCATCAGATGCCAATTTGGATTTGAGTTTAAAAAAAAAACATAGGTCGCTAGTTATTTGTTTCAGCTCTAGCGGGATTTTGTTATAAACTTTAGGTCCTACCGCGTATGTATTTCTAGACCTGTCAAGTCGCGTCTTAGGTGGATTAAGTTCAATATGCCTTCTAGAACTCGCACCTCGGGCGTTGCCACGAGTTAGAAACTGTTCTAAATTGCGTCTAATTCATTTCGCCACTTCGAAAATGTATAGACACGGTAGGGTAAGAATTCCTGTCTGTTTAAACAGTTCCTGCGCTGGATGATCCCATGGGACCCCAGATATGCACCGAATCGCTCGTTTTTGGAGTTTTAATGGTCTTAGTTGTCCGCCGCATCGCCCCACAGGTCGATTCCGTATGTTAATATTGAATGAAAGTAGCCGTAATAAGCTTTCTTGACATTATTGAGATTTAGACTGGGCCGAAGTCTGCCCAAGGCGAAGCAAGCGGATGACAGGCGGTCACATAGCTGATCAATATGCGGACTCCACGTTAGCCCAGTCTATTATCAGACCTAGGTATTTCACTTGGTCAACCTGAGGAACGGGTTGGCCGTTGCAGCTTATATGTAAATCGTGCGCTCTTTTACCTCGCAAGCAGAAACGAATTCGAACGTCATATAAGTTTTTTCAACGTTCAATATCATTCCGTTGGCCGAGAACCACTTTGCTACTTCCTCCATTACTGTAGCCAATTTGGTTTTGTATAGAATGTGATTCTCAGCTGCTACGATTACACAACAGTCATCGGCGAACATCACAATTTCCGCATCGTCGGTGGCGGTTGTAAAATCGTTCATTAATATTGAAAAGAGGTTGTTTCCGATCACGGATCCCTGAGGTACAGCAGTATCCCCCAACTCTAGGAGATCAGATCGCTTACCGCGCACGGAAGTTAATTGTTTCCGGCCCTTTAGGAAGGAGGCTATAGTTTTTAAGAAGTTACCTGTGATTCCATAGTGATCCAATTTGGATAGAATGAGAGGGTGACTGACCACCTATCCTCTTTGATATGGCCCTATATTGTGGATTTCATCGAAATCGCTGGAGCCGTTTTTGAGAAATTACCAAAATAAATATGCAAATGTACTTGAAAAAATATGATTGATTATTTTCCGCTACCACGACCAAGTACCGATACGAGCGGAATTTCTCTTTAATATCTTGATAGATTAGTGCTGCCACAAAAATTATGTTACGCGCCTAATCTCGTATTATATTTGACTTGTTATTTTAAGAATTATTGAAATCAGTCCAGAACGGATATACGAAAAAATGTGAGAAACACTTGTGACAAAATAATATTTACGTAAAAATATAATTTTTGGCAATACGACGGCGTTTTTATTTTATTTAGATAGGCTGTTTATTGTTTTTTTAATAATTGCAGGCATGAAAAGGGTTACACAATAAAAATATAAAGACACGCAAGCATTTCAATGAGATGTAACCTAGTCTAGCCACAAATTCTGCAACTACGTTAATTGTACATAACATAACAATAAAATTGTTGATTAAATAGATGGAAATAGTAATTACGAATTTAAAATGCCCAATGTTTATTCGATATTGTCATCCCTTGCGTTAATACGTGCCTTTTAGTACCTCAAAAACACGCACTACTTGTTCACTATTACCTCCGTCGGGAATTTCGATTCTATAATCTTTTAAATCTTTTAAAATTTTCTTCACTACTAGTTTTCATGTATCCCGTAATGTTTATGTCTAGAAAATAGAATTTTGGCTTGCCGAGAGTCAACAATTTACCACAATAAACTTGGATAATTAATCCATATTTAGGTTTGGGAAGTAGGAGTTTCGTCCTCTCCGTTCCTCTAGTTATGAGCTCTAACAAAGTGTAATTTTTTTATTTAATTCTGGAATAAGGTATAAAGAATAGATTCAACTTAAGTATTTTGTTTCACTCAGGCCAGTGTTTTCACTAAAATGGAACAGTTTTACGCAAAAAACGCGGTCAGTGACCCGTTAATCCAGGTCTTCTCACAAAACCACTTCACTTCGCACAGTCTTGCACCACTTTGTTCACTACATCTACCGCTTTGTTAGGTCTGTACGCAGACAAGGACCTTTCTTTTTTTAACACGAGTGTACGACGAACATAAGATATCAAAGGAAACATGTACCGTAAAAATAATGAACCTACATGATAGTAATAGTAGTGATTAATAGTCATAGTCATAGTAGTGATAGTCTACTTGTCGGCAAATAATAATATCAACATGCCATAATATCATTATTATTATAAAGAAAAAAAAATCGAATTTTGGAGCAAAGTAGGCATATTTTACGGTAGGTACATTACATATGTACATAAGCTCCTTTCGTTAACTGACCAATTTACCTTCCTCCTTATGTATAGTTACGCTGTCAATAACACTTTATCGTCTGAATCGGCTCTTATGTTCCTCTAGAGAGTTCACGTTAAGTGCACTTCAACACAAATAACCAAGATAGCGCCTGAAAACTAATAAAGTACGCCTGGGAACTTGATCTATATCGACTTCAATACGAAAAAGACCGTATAACTAAACCTAGGGTGGGTCCTAGAACTTTATAGTAGCTATGCCCTACTCAACTAAGTACATGATACAGAGTTACAAAAATGCATCTAAAATATATTCGGTCAAGTGTGGGAACAGACACCTTTGTTTTCATATCACTACATAGTAAATATAAAACAAACTCGCTTTCCGCTGTCTGTATGTCTGTCCCTATGTACTTATGCTTAGATCTTTAAAACTACGCAACGGATTTTGATGCGGTTTAACAGATAGAGTGATTCAAGAGGAAAGTTTATATGTATAATTTGTAAAGGTTTTGTGTAAATTAGTTCAACTACCCGTGCGAAGCCGGGGCGGGTCGCTAGTTTTAAATGTAATAGTACATAAAATACATGTGTGCCGTTGATACTTTTAATAATACATAATTGAAAAAAAAAATGTAAGTAGCATTGAATCAATCCCATCAAAAACATAAATGTGAAATGAGAGCAAAGTTCAATATTAAATTATTAATAATATGCGTCGTTGTTGACTTCGGCGGAAAAAGAATTCCCAAAATGCCCAAAATGTAGCATCCTCTACATTTGGAGAATATGGAGAAGGTAATTCTGCTTTAAGTGAACACTATTATTTAAACGTCTTTAGAATGCGGTCACAATGATACGGTTTCCTCGTAATACGGGTTTTAAGATACACAATACCATACAAATACTCTTTTTCTACTCTTCAACAGAACTATAATCTGTGTATTACAACTACATATGCAACACTACAACCTTACTCTTTTCAACGTTGGATAGTCTATGGCACTTTCGACTCAAGCATAAGAATTTTAGTCAATTATAAAATTATTGAAAATAGAACATACATTTCGATAAAATTTTAATACTTATTGTTTAAGGAGACTCGATTCAATGCAAATTAGCCAACGATGGCGTTTCGGAACGTAATATCGTCGCGGCATCCGACATATTTCCGTCTAGTTAAACACGCTGCTGCGTCGCCTCTGCTTTGTGATTGGTTGGCCAATCGCAGCTCGCCGTGGTCAAGAGGACGAAACAAAACGATAGCTCAAATTAATTATTTATTTTATGTTGTATAGTAGAAACAATTGCTTCATAAGTCACAAACGAGCAACATCCATAGACTACGAAAACCGCTTAGCGTTGCTTGTTAGTTTCCATAGGCTACGGTGGCCAAAATCGAGAAAAAACTGTCTTGTGTGTGTGTTTAGCAAGGAGCAGGTACCAGGGCCTCATGAGTTACGAGGTCGGTGATCAACCCGCCGGGCCCCGGTGGCCGGGGCGCGTACAAGTATGAAGGTATCACTCCGCTCGCGTATCTTAGCTGTATACCACTACCTACTTTTGGTTTGTTTACCTATATGATTCTACTAGTTGAAAGTATTTTTTTTGTCTCGTAGAAAAAGTATACAATAGTGTAGTCTAATCTTAAAAGATTTAGAAATATGACGTGTAAAAAAATGTATTCTTTTTACCAATAAATAATCTGAATCTGAATCATCTACGAAATCACCTGAGTTTGATTCGGTTAGGAGGTCGAACTATACTGTTCTCCTCAGGGATGGCCAGGGGGCGCCACAAGCCCTCGGAAATTGTCATATACTTGGAAATTTCGACCCATGCCACCGAACCCGGGTGGCTGAGCGGTTGAGGCATTTGTCGCGTAAACGGAGGACGCTGGTTCGATTCCAGCCCCGGGCACTGGAGGCCTTGGTAATTTTTTATTTGTATATGATATTTATTTCGTTGACATATGTACTATTTTGATTTTATACAAAATCTATTTGACATATGCAGAACTGTCGTCGTTTATTGTGAAAACCATATTAAAAATCAAAAAAATTCACTCGTTTCGTTTTGATTAAGTGCCAGACCTTGTAAATATCGAACAAGCCTTTTGTGTCCCTAATTCTCTACACGTGTGTTCCAGGTGACTAATAATCATTGTGCGATGGTAAATCGTACGCAACGCAAGACGTACGGTAGCGCACGGCCGAGTTTTGTTTGTGTGGCAACACTAAGCCATTCTAGTATTTGCTGTCTTTCCATAGAGAACTGTAAAACATTTCATCGAGCACATTTTTATAAAAATAAAGTGACGTTGACACACGGTTTGGCGCAGGTCATTTTTGACAGTTTGTACAAATTAAATTACAAATTATTATATTCGACTTTTTCTCTTTATATTGCCGTTTATTGAGGAGGTGTAAAGTTTGTATGTAAAAACTGGGAACCAAATTTATTAAATTTGTTTATTAGGTACAGTGTAGAGATTTATGTACAAACCCAACTCCCTTTTTGCGCAAAAACTGATGACTTTCGTGCGAACCATGCCCCTTAGTTTTGAAGTAGGTACTGTTCTTTATTTACACCGAACATAACTTGAAGCTCGATAAAAATTTAGTGGATAATATATGATGAAAAAACAATATACTTCGCTCATATTTTACATGCTTCTATTTTAGGTGTCGCTTATTCCATCTCAATCCTCGTATAACATGCCGCCAGCTCGACACTTAATTGCAAATGTTCGTAATATGTTCTTTGTCAAACTTTCTATTCACAGAAACAAAATACAACACGGTCTGACACTTCTGACTAATAAATGTAACAGGTAATCAATTCATTATTCGATAGGCTTAACGTAAAGTTCAGTTATACGTTTTAAAATATTGAATATGAGTGAGTGAAAATAAGTTAAATGTGGTTGGATTGGGTGGCTCAGATAAGGTATTTTTTTCATTGTAAAAGTAATTCTGCAGGTATGCGACATACAATAAAATGAGTGTCACTTTTTTAATACCACGCGATTGAAAGACATACGCCGTCTTTATCACTCTCTCACGGACCTACGACGGTATTACGAGCCTACGACAATCATTATCCACACTGAAAGATTGTTGGGCAAAATTGTAGGTAAATTTACTTTTCAAAAGCAAATATTCGCTTTATAAAATTATTGTCAAACCCTTGATGCAATCGCAGTGTACCGGTAAAACGTACCTAAAACAAAAGTATTCTAAATTAGTAAACTGTTTCCATTTTTAGATCTCTAAGATTATATTTTAAATTAATTTTATATGTAAAAATACTCCTTGCATGTACATACTATGTTATCGTATTTATGTGAAGCTATACCGTCTTTTATGTATCATATAGGCACAAAATATTGTCTCACTGAACTAAATGTTATTAAGTAGGTACTTTTTAAATATTAATACGGTCCGGCAGCTTTAACATGTCATGCTCGTTTAACAGCTCGCTTACGGTGACGTCGTTAATCGGTCCACCACTTTCCTGAATGATGGTTGAGGAAGACGATGGCTAAGATCCGCGTCATATTTGGCACTTATATGAAAACGATACCAAACATAGCCTGGTAACTTCACTGATGTAAGTAAAAATTGAGAGCCCAAAATAAACTTTCAAAAGAGGATATCTCGAACACCATTTAAGATATCGAAAAACTTGACTAAATTAAACTTGTAGCAAATTTAATCAGCTTTAATTTGGTGACTATCTAAGACGCAAAGTTTCTTATAGTTATAACTGAAAAACCGAAAAATGGCACCTTCAAACCCACTTCTCCCCCCTAGCTCAAGGGCTACGGCTGGGGACTTTTGAAACGTTCACCTCCTAACTAGTCCAAACAAAGATACGGAGTCAAAAGTTGTGTTCCTAGCATTTCCCTCTATAATATCTCATTGCTTGGCCTATTCACTATATACATAGGCTTGTAGCGCGTTTATGTCACACGCCTAGCGCCTACGCCTACTAAGCCAACTTAATATATATTGTACGAACATACTACAGTAATAACAAACGTGAATCAGAACTCTACGGGTATTGATAAAAAATTTAATGACCTACCACTAAATGCCATAGGTATATAATTTTTATACCCACACACATTCAAACTTCAGTATAAAATTAATTTGACCTTGAACAAAATCGATAATAATATTATTTATGTTACCATTGTGGATGTGACATGGGTAATTTTAAGGTCAAATGCGGTCAATTTGTCCACAAATAGACTAATCAGCGTAATTTACACTTTACTAAAGAGGCCCACTGACTATCAGTCCGCCGGACGATATCGGCCTGTCAGTTAGAACAAAAATTTGACAGTTCCGAACAACTGACCGGCCGATATCGTCCGGCGGACTGATAGTCAGTGGGCCCCTTAATTAAAAAATTTGGTGAATATAAAAATAAAATATGAGTTACAAAGAATTATTGATTGTAGAAAAGGTGAAAAGTTTAAGACACAAATTTTGCAGGCAGCCAGTCAGCGAGTTACATCACTTAAGTAATAGTTGTTTGTTTCACAAGGGATCAAAGTTGTTGTTTAACACTTCGTGCATTGATACCAGAGCCAGCAATACCAGGGGGGTGTCACTGCGCAGTTTAGGTATATTTGGCCGGCGCACCGCCCGGAAAGGTGTATGGCAGTGGGCTGCCGCTGCCGCTCGGCTCGCACGATAGTCGTGTCACGTGGCGCTCGCGCAAAATTGAAAATACGCAATGGCTTCGAAACCAAAATCGCGATCTAATCTGTAATCTGTATAAAAGATAATGTTCTGTTTACGGATGTCTGAATAAACGGAAGAACAAGGAAGCAGAAAAAACATATTTTTTATATTCCGGACTATATTGACCGACATATTTTCAAAGCAATAAGTACTTCTGTGGCATACCTACTTCCGTGAGAATCAGACATACTATCTCCGGCAAAAATTTTTATGTTTACAGAATCAACGTTTATAATTCCTACATATTTATCTTAAAAATAATAAATCAGTAGGCATAGGTACAAAAACTTATCAAATGACAACCCCGTGCCGACGTGGTGCCGACACTCGCAGCTCGGTCATAAAACTGCGGCGCGCAAAGAAGATTCACGGTTGGTGCGCGGTTATAAGTTTCAATTTTGCTTGCAGGCGGCGAGTGTAGGTATAATTTTATACCTAAATCTGGCTTTTGTGAAGGAGTGAATTTTCTGTACGGTAGTACTATTAGTTATTCTGTGGCAATACTTAGATTCCAAAAATTTACAATCATCGTAGCGAGTGTTTCGAAATGTGGTACTTTGCAACTAGAGAAACACAACATTTTTCACTACACTAACGCGAGGAAAATACTAACTGTAAAACATTACAAATCAATATTAAATCACATTTACAACCGGGTCTATCGCGAATTTATTTTGTTAAGTACCTTTATTTACCGACGTTTCGACACGGGTTTCACTGGTCGTGGTCGCGGCTAACTGATGTCCCAGCAAAATGTCAAAACAGTGATTTGTATAACTACCCGACAAAAAGAAAGTTTTAAAAACGTTATATTACAAATCAAACCCAAATGAACTTTATTAAATATTAGATAATCATTCAAAATCATTACCTAAAAGTGTGTAGTCTGAATAAAATTCAAAATACTAAATTATGGCCAAATATAGACAGAAAGGCCGTCCCAGTGGTCGGCGGTTCGTGGCTGACAACTGGAGCCAGACCTTACCTAAACTTTTTTAGAGACCAGGGGGCCATTTCACACCATGCACGCAATGCATGCAAACACGAGCATAATTTACGCGCGACTGATAACGAAATCATAGGTATATAATAAAATGTAAGTTGGAATTTGGAATTGACCTCCAGGTTAAAAAACAATATTTTTTCTCATAGCGACTGGTATTGTCAGGGCTACGAGGTGTAGCAGAAAGTAATTCGTTGGCGAATCGTTTTCTATTTTTTTCAAAGGCTCTAAAGGGCAACTCATAATACCTAATCCTCCTTTTACAACAGTTTCTCTTTGTGTGCTACGGCGTAGCCCATACCTCTATAGGTGGATAATTTTTTATTTGGCTGCGAGGCGGCAATACACACCACTCGTCACTTCGCAACAGAACACCATACAACCAATGACATAATCACCAAGATAGACATAAAAAAACCGGCCAAGTGCGAGTCGGACTCGCGCATGAAGAGTTCCGTAGCATTACGCAAAAAAATCACGTTTGTTGTATGGGAGCGCCACTTAAATATTTATTGTATTCTGTTTTTAGTATTTGTTGTTATAGCGGCAACAGAAATACATCATCTGTGAAAATTTCAACTGTAGCACTCACGGTTCATGAGATACAGCCTGGTGACAGACAGACGGACAGCGGAGTCTTAGTAATAGGGTCCCGTTTTTACCCTTTGGGTACGGAACCCTAATAATGACAACAAAATAAAAAAACACCCACGTAGCAAGTTAGTTACTGTGTAGCTAGGAGGGCATTCGAATTAAAAAAACCGGTCAAGTGAGAGTTCGTTTAACTCGCGCACCGAGGGTTCCGTACAGTAGGTACAAACTTTAAATTTTCTCATGTAACTATAATCACGAAAGACTTTTGACCAGAATCATAAGTAATAAGCGTAATTGTGTATAGCCCCATCTACCGGCAAATTGGCTAACTAGTTTGCGCGACCTGTATGTATGTTGGTTTTTCTGGGATAATTCTTTATCATGTCAACCGAACAAGCGGACGCTCGTGCCTGAGGAAGGATTCCCAAAGAATCCGAAACATGTCGCCAAAAGCGACTAAAAATAATAGTGAGTAAAAACCGTACTTATCTAAATATCATGTCAACCGATTTCAACAATTTTTGGTTTATTTGAAAGAAGGTGCTTTTAGTGTAATCTCATAGATATTTCAAGTATAATAAACACCCGCAAAGGGGCTTAAATTGCACATTAATTTACAAAATGCTTTTTGATAATTAAAAAAAAAAGTATTTAAGATAGAGGTGTGATTATATTTTTCCTGTGTTACGTGTGATAATGTTATTATTGTGTAAAAATTTCATAATTTTTGGTACGTAAATTCGGGGATAAGAGGTGGTATTTTTTTTTACATTTTCCTTCATAAGTCAATTTTTTTTCACTATGAAAAAAAATAAAAATAGTTTTGTAATATTTAGTTTAAGCTCTCAAATGACGTCCCACTCGACCTAGCAACTAGACTTTGAAATTTTGCCCCCTCTTTAAATTGGGCATTTTACATAATTAATAAAAAAATATTCAAAAATTATACTTCCAATGTGTTTGGGTTAGCGTTCTTCATGACTATTCCAAATTTCAAATCGATAGCTTAAGTAGTTCTTGAGATATTTAGCAATGTGACAGACAGACGGACTGATGGACGGACATAAGGGTTCCTTTCCTTTTGTACCTTTTTGATACGGAACCCTAAAAATCAAATCAAATTTGTTATCGATTTGACATTATTCGCAGTGGCTCCGCTCGTTTATTGTGAACGAGATGCAAAACGAGTTAGGTTAAATTAAGATCATTTTTTCCAGATCGATAGCCGCTATGCTCTCGATATGCTCTCAATAATTTTTAGTAAAAAAATATAAATAAAAGAACGGCTTAAGCCTAAGTAAATTTCTAAGAGACTATCTTTTATAAGTAAATTAACTCTGGAAGAACCATAGAATGAAAGACAGGCTGCGAGAGGAGTCTAGTTATTATTGGGTACTTCATTAGATTGGTGTACAGTTATACTGTACTGTTGTGGCTCTGATATAAAGGCATAATAACCCACACACGTGTATATTATGTTTGCACGTTACGTTCATGTAATGTAATCAATGCACAAACCACACTTCCAATAGGTGTGAACAATCACAATCAAGACCGGCGTGAGTCCGTCACCGCCCGCTAAGTGGATTGCAGAGAGTGACGTCACGCGTCACGTCACGCTGCGTGAATAGTTGATTCTGTAAACGATTCCATGAATCTGCGTGAAATGTACGACTTGTACGAGTATGTAAACCGTTATTCGTTTAATAAAATGAAATTCATGTTTCATGTAATTTTGTGGTAAAATATGATAAAAAAATGGGCGTATTATTTTAAAGTTTAAACACAACATACTTGACTGCCAAAAAATATTCCCAAAGATGCTAGTCATTTTTTCCTAATATTATAAATCTGTATAGATTACTTACATTGACATGATCGGTACTAGTCGGTACTGCCATTTTATTTGACTATACATGACGTACGCACATTATATTGCTTTATGTAATATCATTATAGAGAAATAAATAAGCATAGTGCTCACTCCATACATCAGTTTTGTTAACAAAACGGCTATTATTTTCGTAGTTATACGGAATTATCAGTACTGCTACTCGACAATAGATGTCGCGACGAACGGAAAATCTAATGCTCAACAATTTTCAGCTAATATTATAACCGGATTAACCGGATTAACCGGAACTCTATTTTCAGCTCCTTCTGCTTGTAATATTAGTTGTAAACTGTTGAGCAATACACTTTTCATCAGTCGCGGCATACGTGACATCTAGTGTCGAGTAGCAGTACTAATAATTCCGCTACTTGACGCTAGATGCCTTACGAAAATAATTAACTAACAGATATAGTTTGGTCAAAGGACTATCTTATTTCAAACATAGACCGAGAGAATCATACTATCTTTGTCTTACACCAGTACTAGCACCCAAAAGAAAAGGATGAGTAGTTTTTTTTGTTCTTATTTACTGACAATTTTGTTTGACCAGCTATAAATTACTGCGTTTGCGACTGGCTTTTTTGCAGACGATTTAGACATTTCCCATGAATGGAAACATCGTTTTAGAATAGTATTCCACTTGTCCAATATTTGATCAAATGTGTATTGCGTCTCCTCTCATTGAGCAAAATGTGAGACGCAAATACAAATTTGATCAAATATTGGACAGGACTGAAGGCCGAAAGTGAGATTGGCACACCGTTTGTACACTTCTGACAGCAACAATATATATTTTTATATATATTCATATATTTTTTTTTCATTGGTAAACAAACAGCTTACAATAATACAGGATATAAATATTATATGACGAATACATGAGCCAAAACAGTTTCCACTAATGGAATAAAACAGAATAGCTTTGGGAACTTTGAAGAATGAAAATATGTACATTACTATTTATCATTTCAATCAGGCTAGCTACTCGTATCTTTGGTAAAATAATCTCATAATTATGGTCAATTGCTGCCAAAATTTACCGGAAATTTAAATGTCCACTTTAAATATTTCGAGTCGATTTTATGGCCCAGACAATTAATTTCACCGCAAAAGACATTAAAATTTGACTTTATTCAGGACTGAAATGGACTTTATTAAGGACTGAGATAAAATAAATTTGGAGAAAATGGTGCGATTGTTTTTACAAAGGACCGTGAGTTCTGAAGATAATATTTTATTCAACGCGCCTGAAATGGCACTTTCCTAAATAATATATCTCTTCCACTCTCAATCAAGTTTTGTGGTACCTAGTTAAGTAATTTTAATTATGTTTAAAGTATGAGCCGTTTGCTATATTCGGACTATCGGTTAAACTTATTTTTAGGTACTCAGGTAATTTTAATATTATAGTTATAGGTGATTTTTATATTATTAGTGCGTTTCGACACCACGTAAAAAGTCCAAATAGGGATTTCTCTGAACCAAAGGTGAACACGAAACCATAAGGCTCGCACTGTCAAAAAGTTATCTCTTGTAGAGCCAAGCTTCAAGCGGCAAGCTACAAGCCCTACAACTTCACAGATCCTACACCTTAGTCAAAATATGTGGCTTGGCCGTTTCGTTACTACAAGAACTATTGTATAATAAAAAATAATGAATAGTGAATGCATTTTTCACCTTATGCCCATATGAAGGTAGCAAAACGGCCAAACCACATATTTTGACAAAGGTGTAAAGACTGTAGAGTTTGTGAAGTTAGGGCTTGTAGAGTTAGAAGCTTGGCTCTACAAGAGATCTGGTAACTTTTTGACTGTGCGAGCCTTATGGTTTCGTCTTGGCAACATTTTACATGAAAATGTTATTAGTGGGATTCATATTACAAGGTACCTTAGATCCCCAGATATCAAGTATCATTATAATTAGAACAAAATTTTCTGGTAACTTTTTGACTGTGCGAGCCTTATGGTTTCGTCTTGGCAACATTTTACATGAAAATGTTTTTGGTGGGATTCATATTACAAGGTACCTTAAATCCCCAGATATCAAGTATCATTATAATTAGAACAAAATTTTCCGTCGGGCGTACCGTCTTTGATCTACAAGAAAAAAACTGAAGAGCAAAAATTTATGCACACTTCCTGGGTTGGAGCAAACTCGGATTACACTCATTTAGGACCAAATGAAGGTATTAAAACGATTTCCAGCTTGCTGGGGATTCATTCTTCGAAAATATCTAATTTGATCGGCCTACTAGCCAACTGACAATACTTGTATTAGTCAATACAGCAATGAACTGTGTTGGCAACTGTCAAAGGTTTGCAGAGATGGCGCCATCATAGCTTGCCCATTTTTCTATGAGATTTGGCTTAAAAGGCTATAAAAATCCAGGCTGATCCAGGGCATTAAAGAAAAAAAATTGACACAATTCTAGGGATTGACAGGGCAAGCTATGCTGGCGCCATCTGCTAAACAGTTCGACCGGCCAACTCCATTACAAGTATATATATTGCGGTACAAAATCACTGTATTTGGCAAGCAATCCTGTTTCAGCTGACGACACCACGGTTTCAGTGACATCAGGTACAAATTCCAGTTAAACGGTTTCCCCGGTCTACCGAACGTGGCAAATGAAATGAAAACGAGTTCATAAAATGGTTTGGCATTTTTTAGGGTTCCTCAAAAGGAAAAAGGGAACCCTTATAGGATCACTTTGTTGTCGATCTGTCTGTCAAGACCCTTTATCTCGGGAACGCGTGGAGATATCGAGTTGAAATTTAAACCATATACTCAGGTCTAAAGTCACTTGAAGTTGTGGAAAAATCAGACTTCTAAGTTAACATAAAAAAAGATACGGCCGTTTATGCCGCAAAAACGTACATTTCGACACTCTTAAGGGAATCAAAATTTAAAGGGTACTTCCCGTTGACCTAGAACCAAGAAATTTAGCAAGTAATATCGTCTTACACTACAAATACAGGGAAAAATGTGGAAACTGTAAATTTGTAAAAAATAAAATTAAAGTTTCATTTGTACGGAACCCTCGGTGGGCGAGTACGACTCGCACCTGGCCGGTTTTTTTGAACGCAGACGTATTGCTATACTATATGATCTAATCGGCCAATGACAAAGCTTTCCTTCTCCGAAAGGTAAATGATCACCGTATTATTTTAAATGTATTTACTTCAGTAACCCAATAAACAGAAACCTTCAGACACTCCAATGCACATTTACAACGCGACTCAAACTATAGCTAAGGAGTTATTTATTTTTCATATCTCATGCTCTAAAAGTGTTTCGTTGTTGTTCTAAAATTACGCAGAAAGTGATACGTTTCTGCTCTAGTGCAGAAAAGTGGTGTACTCCTTTGCGTAAGTATAAGTAGAAACAAAATGAAAAAATACTGTCTTTATTTCCCCGCCTGGAACAATTGGTAATTGTTTTAATTTTACTCATCCCGCATTGAATCTTTTTTTTAAATCAATAATGACGTAAATAAATTGTTAAAATAAATTAGTCTTGATTTCTTTTGTTGAATTGTATTTACTCGATTTCATAGATGGGAACCAAAAGGAATACATCAAAAAAAAAATTTAAACCTTACGCTTGCGTAAATGAGCAAAGGCGGAATCTTATACAGCTACAGTTAAACGTTTGTACGATATTAAATGGGGTTTATAAACACATATAACAAAATATAATATAAAAATTGCTTATTTTTTTCATTAAATTGTTATTTAATAAAATATTTTAATTATGTTGGCTAAATGAGTAGGTTGCCATTGACTATTGGGAGTTTTAGAACGAAGATGTAAAAAATTAAGAAGTTATAGGCAATCCCGCTGATTTTCATATTGTAATGAACAAATAATTTTAAAATTACTGCAGTTTCTTAAAATATGTGTGTTTTCGTAAATATTGCAATCTAAATTTTTTCGCTAGGGGTTATTTATCTTCACACATGTAAAGTCTCCGATTGCAAGTCCCTAAGGAAAAAAATCATGGCCATAGGTCTATTAGATACTTTAATTACTGATTTAGCAAAATTGCAGCCTTGTCTTGTTTGGTTTCCTCGCATTCGATATGAAAATTAGAGTGTTTAACTCAGGTGAAAAGCACCATATCCATCTCGGACTATTGGCGCTCTCACTGCGTTCGAGCGCTAAACTACCTCGACAGAAAATAGGTGCCTTTCAACCCTTTGTTACCAATCTATGTACTATATTTAAACCTTTATTGCACAATACAAAAAACTACAAATGGCGGACTGCAAGTACGTACCATCTTGATCAGAAAGTTACAAACAAGGAAAATATGACCCCATTGATTGCGAATTCTCTTAGGGAAAGTGGCCTGTGGACTAGACGAAGTTGTGTGAAATCGCAATCCGGGAGGGGAGGCAGCCACCAGATGGCGGAGGATCGATACCTTGCCATGAATAATTAAAATGAATGTGCTGGTTTTTTTAACTTAACCTCCAAATAACTTGTTTGAAATTCTTTCGTTATGAATGCCAGCACTGTATGGCGTATGCCCCGTGTGGTGTGTGTATGTTCTATTAAATTTGACGTTGAGTAACGGTGTAGAGTGACGGCTTCCTGTTTTAAAATGTGACCTTCATAACTTATTTCGCGAAAAGTATTATTATTTTACGTTTACTTGCAAATGAAAATTTAATTTTATCTAATTTGCATTTACAGTATATTTAATATACTGTAAAATAAAAAAAACACACATAAATAATTTACTTTTAAAAGGTAATCATAATTTTATCACTTTCCACTGCCAGCGCGTTCTTAGCGCTACGTGTGTTGTAGATCGTTGTTTAATTCCGTTTTGTAGCGAAAAGCATCTACGAACAGAGAACCTGCCTAACGGGTCGCTGGCAGTGAACATGTTATACTATTACTATTACGCAAAAAATCTTGCGTTGCGTAAATTTAGATAAGAACCTGCATAATATAAGTAATATACAAATCGTATTAAAAAAAATCATTTTCATAAAAAAACTTAAGAATGATTTCTTTATCAACCAATCGCCATCCGTTCATAACCTCAGTTATTGATTGCACTTACACCTGCAACCCTCAAAGGAAACATCTGCTGATGACGGATACAGGACGTATCCGTGCGTCGCCTCACAAGTTACGACGACGGAAGCAGACAAGGGACGTTATTCTCATACCTAAGCGCAGCGCGTCATACTAACCGGTATAAATGTGACCTCGAGATCTGTAACATATAAATGTAATCTGCGTTCACAATATATTTTCCAGTCCGAGTCAGATGCGCTCGGTCAACTTTATGAATAACAGTCCAGCACGTCAGTTCTGACATGCAGAACGATGAGCGAAGATAAAATCGCTCTGACGACACAATTAGTACGAGTATCTTCAAAAGTCATCTAGGCTAATGTTTGAATACACAAGATGTGTGACGATTCATCATGGATATTACAATTACTGGAGAATACAGGTACATACACGTACCTTTTCAAACGACAAGTAAACACAACAAATTTACAACGAGTGAAACGTATAGGTAATATGTTATATAAAAAAACCAGACCAACTACAAACAACTGTTTTCGACTCAAGGATTCGTGTAGAAGTGCGACAATTTTTGGACAATGGTAAAACTTTGCATGACATGGCTAACATCGCGAAGGCCGCCTGTTGCCTTTTTGGGGCATTAGAAGAGCCACTTGTGGATCCCTTACGTTTACAGAATTATCGATAACGACACCTTCTAATACTCGTGTAGTAAATAACACCTATCAATTGCTATATCACGTTCCATTATTTACATAGAACGTATAAATGTAAGATTACAAACTAACTTCGAGGTTTTGGAATATTTGCATTCCGGTATTGCGTAACACGATGAGCTCCTTTCGAGCGGAATAATTGTAGACATATTAATATCCAACTGTAGAATATATACGAGACATCTTCTCACGTTGCTAACTACACCGCTCGCTTTGAATATAAGATCAGCTTATCATCAGATCTATAGACTATTATTTGTTAACTATTAGGTACGTATGTTTCTTAATTGTAAAAACAGTATTATAATTTGAGCAGTAAACGAAATGTTTGAATACACCTGATATAAATAAATATAACTATTAATTTTTAGTTGTAATTTTAGTATTATTTTTAATCAAAATTTAATCAATCTATTATTATGATCAATCAATTAAATTTTAATGTCAAGATTTATTTATTATTAATTTTAACATAATTTTATTTTAATGCTTATTATAATTGTAACTGTTGTTTTGTTGTGTTATGCTTATTATGTATATGGATCAATGTTGTCTGCAATAAATGATAAATAATAAATAGTAAATAATAATAAATAAATATTATAGGACATTCTTACACAGATTGACTAAGTCCCACGGTAAGCCCAAGGTGGCTTGTGTTATGGGTACTCAGACAACGATATATATAATATATAAATACTTAAAAACATAGAAAACACCCATGACTCAGGAACAAATATCTGTGCTCATCACACAAATAAATGCCCTTACCGGGATTCGAACCCAGGACAATCGGCTTCACAGTCAGGGTCACTACCCACTAGGCCAGACCGTTCGTCAAAATATAAAAATGAAAATTAAATTAAACTATCATAACATCGTAATATGTAGAATGTATTATTTATGTCAATACGAGTATATGACCATTATATAATACATTTGAATATTAACTGCCCTTGTATAAACAAACACACATTATAAATTTGTACTATTATTGGATGCATTCGTCCATGATTCGCAAGTATGAACAAAATGGGCTGCAATTTGCGAAACAAATGACTCTAGTCCGAAGTTATCTCTATACATTTGTCTACAGTGCGTTCAAGACTTGAATATATGTATCAGAAAGTATACATGCGTATATTTTCTGTATGGTTATGTCAGTGTATAAAAAGTTCTCAGATATTTAAATAACAGAACACAGACTTATATTACAACAATAATGAAACACGTGACCATAACATAGATTGAAAACCTTTTTAGGGTTCCGTACCGTACCCAAAGGGTAAAAACAGGACCCTATTACTAAGACTCCTCCATCCGTCTGTCCGTCTATCTGTCTGTCTGTCTGTCACATGAACCGCGATAGCTAGACACTTGAAATTATCACAGATGATGTATTTCTGTTGCCGCTATAACAACAAAGTACGGAATCCTCGGTGGGCGAGTCCGACTCGCACTTGTCCGGGTTTTTTATTTACTAGTCTCTGGTACGCTGAGTGCCCAGGTACAATAACGCGATACGGGCTTGACGAGACTTGGCCTAATCTACGGCTTAAATCTTAGTAGGCTTAGCCGTACAAGAGACATACTCAAACCAATCTGTTCACTAGTAGGCACATTGTCTGATAACTAATATTCGGGTGAGGAATTTTATCTTAAGGTAATAAGTTGACTAAATTTATATGTGTATACTTACACATATTCCTGTCTATTGTTTACGTAAATGGTAAATTTTTATTCAATCTCAGAATTATTTACAGTAATATTTACAGTCAATGCACAATGGTGTCATTGGCTAATTAATGCCAACTAGCTGACATGCTAAAGGTTTAGATAACGCTTCATAAGTATTTTAGCGCCACTATTTAATGGACAATACTCCGTTCTCATCTGAGACCATCAGTCACCTAGAATCGGTTATATAGGCCACAATGATATCTTGGTAAAATAATAGAGATGTTGACTACATTTAATAGTATTTTGTGCAACAAAGAGATGTGCTTAAGAGTTCTTAAAATTCAAGGGCCGAAGTTACAAAACGAAACTAAGTTAGGTTTTATCATAGAGTAACTTATACTAGAGCGGTACTGTCATAGTAAATTTTGTAACCCCAGTAAATTCACTGCCATCTGTCGACACACTTTAAAACTAAAAATGAAGATTTATAAAAATATGATAAAATGTATTAAAATATGGATAAATGGTTTTTTTTATTTGCATTAATTATTTTTATGATTTTGACCCATGTTCTTTCACTGATATGCGTTAAAATTGTTAAATAACAAACGAAACAATTTTTGTTTTGTACAATAAAGTTTACTACTACTACTACTACTGCGAAACCGTCAACGCCATCTATATGACATTAGGCCAAAGCTAGTAGCGCCCTCTGAACGAGAATCAAATTTTCTTGATTTTCGAGGCACGTTTTTTCCTTAGACTGTATCCATCTATTACGGAGTTATATTTATCTTTGGTTTTATAAAGACAGGCCAGAGAATATTAAGACCTAATTATGTACCGTTGCGCACAATATTTAGAAGTAGAAAAAAAATATTATTTCACATCATGCACGAAATAAACCACTAGGTATTAGAAAAAACGTAAGCCATAGCAATTTTTATACAAATCGAAAAGAACTGCAAAGAGTAGGTAATTTTATCACTGACGCCACGTTGTGTTCTTCATATAAAACTGCACAGTTTTGACATCGTTTTGACAGTTAAAAAAAAGAAGCGGATTTGGTATGTCAGTCAACATCCAAAACAACATCTCTTGTGATCTAATTCTACTTAATCACTTATCTAAGTATTTACTTACTGGCTTATAATAATTTAACAAGAACTTACCCATAACACCCGGTCTCATAACATTTTCATTTTAGTTAACGATTTAATACAAGATATTTATTTTTATACATATTATGCTCGGTGTATTATTTGCGCCTTTTCCAGAAATATAAAGTACATAATGAGAAGTAATAATTTTTAAGAAAAAAAAACCGACTTCAATGGGGGATGCCGCTGAAAGTTTACTTATTGTTGATGGTGCACTCTTAGATTCCAGACAATGAAATGAAATAGACAGCATATTTTGCGTAATTATCCTAATCCATCTTTTGACTAATTTTGCCTAATTGCCTAATTATTATAATATTGCCTAATAATGTAGAAAAGGAGGTAAAACCACCCGCTTTTCTAGTAGCATTTCGTTTTTGTAAGGGTCGCAGTTCTAACTTTTTTTTTTTTTTTTTTTTTTTTTTTTTTTTTTTTTTTTTTTTTTTTTTTTTTTTTTTACCCAGGGGAAATCCGTTAGGGATCCCACCCTGCCCGGGAGAGGCCGAGTGGGTATGTCCGACTCGCACGGACTAAAACCCCTGGGGTGTTCCGACGCTCGCTTTTGGGCGGGGTTACGGGAACAACTTTGCAGACCTCCGAGACCCCGCCGGCGTTGCCCTTGCGGGCCCATCAATTTGGGGCTGCTCCAGCAGCCTACTCCGCTGAAGGCACCTCGGAACACTTGAGGGCCTTCCAGCTCGGAAACCTCTTCAGGCGAGTGATGGGGCTCCCGACCCATCACTCGCAGGTTCTAACCTAACCTAACCTACTTTTCTGATAGCATTTCGTTTCTGTAAGGGTCACAGTTCTAACCTAACCTAACCCACTTTTCTAGTAGCATTTCCGGGTCCGGGTCTGGGTCCGGATCCGAGTCCGGGTCCGTGTCCGGCTGTCCGGGTCCAAGTTTGGGTCAGAGTTCGGTCCGGGTCCGGATGTCCATGTCCAGACCCGGGTCCGGGTCCGAGCCCGGGTCCAAGTTTGGGTCTGGGTCCATAAGGAAGAGAACAAATCGCCAAACGTGAACTATGTGTCATTGAAGAGTTCCATTCTGATCATCATCAGCAGTTCCACTTCATCAAATGTCACTTTTTAAAATGGAAATGCTGGATTTATGATAAAAATACAAAAATCACTATATGTATGCCTTTCACATTTGAGGAGTTCCCTCGGTTCCTCATGGGTCTCATCATCAGAACTCGAGCTTGACAAAAATATGCCTTAAAAACTTAAGTTGCTTAACAAACATAAAGAAGAGGACAAATCGTCAAACGTAAACTATGCGTCATTAAAGAGTTCCATTCTGATCATCATCAGCAGTTCCACTTCATCAAATGTCACTTTTTAAAATGGAAATGCTGGATTTGTTGATAAAAATACAAAATCACTATATGTATGCCTTTCACATTTGAGGAGTTCCCTCGATTCCTCATGGATCCCATCATCAGAACTCGAGCTTGACAAAAATGTTTCTTGAAAACCTAACTTGCTTAACAAACATAACGAAGAGGACAAATCGCCAAACGTGAACTATGCGTCATTGAAGAGTTCCGTTCTGATCATCATCAGCAGTTCCACTTCATCAAATGTCACTTTTTTAAATGTAAGTGCTTGATTTGTTGATGAAAATACTAAAATCACTATATGTAAGCCTTTAACATTTGAGGAGTTCCCTCGATTCCTCATGGATCCCATCATCAGAACTGCGTTTTGACAAAAACGGGACCAATCTGTATGTATATACTTACAATCAAAAAAAAGAATTTTCAAAATCGATCCAGAAATGACGGAGTTATGGAGTAACAAACATTAAAAAAAAAAAAAAAAACAACCGAATTGATAACCTCCTCCTTTTGAAATCTTGAAGTCGGTTAAAAACTGACAAAAAAAGGAAATTGTAACCCAGATTTTAATATAAAGTAACATACTTGTTCTTCTTCTTGTCCTAAGCCTTATCCCATTATCTGGGTCGGCTCTCCTTGTCTGCCTTTTCCATTGTTCCCGGTTTTGGGCTACGGTGTTGTCTATTCCTATCTCTTTTAGGTCTTTCTGGACCGTCGTCAACCAGGTGGCGGGCCGTCTCCCGGCGCCTCGCGCTGTCGTGGGTATGCTCAGGGCAGCTCGTACCATATGGTCTTCAGGGCGGCGGAGTACATGTCCATATTATAAGTAGCATACTTGTTAAATGGATATAAAAATATTCAAGTACTGTGACCATATTTTGAAAAATTTACCACTGTTATAGTATAGATACCTATAAAATGTTACTATTTCTTCGTTTTGTGCTAACTACATTTCGGATACTATTATACGCTAAAAAATAAGTGCATTCCCGTTGCCAGAGAGGTTTTGGGATTATACTGAGCAACTTTTTCTATGGGACGAACTGCGAAATCGCGAAAAAACAATTACCCTCCCATAGAAAATGGGCCAGCCAAAATGTATGAAACAGACAAATATTTTTTTCGTGAATTCGGGGTTCGTCCCATAGTAAAAGTTGCTTAGTATAATCCCCAAACCTCCCTGGCAACAGGAATGCGCTTATTTTTAGAGCGATGAACACAGATCACTGTAGGTATGTGAAAATTCTATAATGTCGCAGTGTATATTTATTACGTAAGTATGTTGGTTAGAGTACAAAATGATTAGCCTCTTAGTCTACGGTCCCTGCTTTGTAGAAAAGTTACCTACAACACAAGTTATACGGGGTTCGACTAATTACTTAATAACATAATAGCTACATTCTATAAAAATAGACTCTAAATGTAGATAACATTTAAAGTGTGTTTTTCATAGAATGTAGCTATTATGTTATTAAGTAATTAGTCGAACCCCGTAGAAACCGCATAGTCTCAAACTAAGTTGAACATAGTAGGGCAGCGTGACGGCTTCGTATCGCATGTATTGTATGGTAGGTAGGGTAGCTACCCCAGTGCGCGGCGCCGGCCGTATCGACCGTCGCCTGTTGAATGCCGCCCCGCCCCTCCCACCCCCACCCACCCTAAGAAAAGATAAGCGTGCACTGCCCACTTTGTTGACTTTCGCTGAAATCTTACAATCGGGTCATTCCGGTTCATGAAGGATGGCGAGGTGGAAAGATGATACACTTAGTTTTATACTAAGATTTATATTTAATAATATCTCAGTATACAAAAGGCGCTTATAGTCGACTAAAGCCTATTTAGATACATATTTATTAATTACTAAATAATAAAATTGTACCTGACCATGAATTATTAGAACATTATAAACATTATAAAAAAAAAACTAAATTATGGGATAGTTCGATGATGGTATTTAAGTTTCAGAAACTTACACAAATTCGAGGAATTGCAAAGTAAGGTGCTAGGCACAATATCGCCTCGTGTACCAACCAACATAGCACACTTGTGTCATAATTAACTATTCGAAACATTTAAGTAAAAATAGGGTAAAAACATCCAAAAGAGACTTGAAGCAACTATCGTGGGGCCATAATTCGACGCAAGAGGTACTTATAGACATCGTGAGAGAATAATTACCACTTTGACAAGGCATTTACGGCATAGAAGCACAGTTATCGCTAAACTAATCATGACCATATTATGACGTTCGTGTCACAAGGTTATGATGCCAAGTACGAGTACATAACATACCGGAGTCAAATCTGGATAGGTACCTATATATATTGAAACCCGCTTTATTATTTTTTCGCTTCGATTATAATCTCTAGACGAGTTATTTGGCGAGATCTAAAAACGCCTGTGCAAGCAGTTATAATGGCACGTTAAACAAATTGCCAGCGCCTAAAGGTCGAAGGGACTTTTCTTTACTGTCTTCGAAAGTTAATGATGGGATGATATGAGAAGGTTATAATTATGTCCTCTTCCCACAGATTTGGTATAGATTAAAACTAAGTCGGGAGCAGTGTATGCTCATATAACTCAAAAACAGAAATTAAACTCCAACAAAACTTCTGGGAAAGCCGAGACAACTTTTGTTGTTCAATGTTTCCTCTCGTATGCAGTGTATAAGCACCGCTACCCATACCGACCACTTTTCACGTGCTTAAAATAGGAACGCGCAATGTCGATATTCAGAACATTAGCCCGCACAGGACACTAAGCATTACGGCCGTGTGATGACCCCGAATTCCCTTTGTTCATCCGCTGGCAATTTATTTATGCTCTAGGAGTGCTCTTTCATTTAAATATGATGGACACAAATCGGATGTCGACTTTTAGTCATAGCTCTAAACGACTTGTAAAGTTCGACTTTTGACAGCTTAGAACACATAGTGTAATAAAGGCTCCAGTGATCAGCCAGACAGCCATGCACCAGAGGTTAGCCTTTCTTGCCTATTTTTGGCTGTAATTAGTAAAGTTTTCATAATTTTCATGTCACAGGTAGCTTATATAATAGATTGATGAAATATTGATTAAAAATAGCATATTTTATAAGAGAAATTGTGTGGCATAGGGTGACTGCTATAGTTATTTGACACTACATAGTAATCGGTCATTCCTAACAAATCAGAAAGAAACTAGACAATAGCAGAAACAAGTCTTATTGTTAAGAGTGGCCAATTACAACGTAGTGGCCAACAACTGGCTAATAACAGCCAACCTAGACAAAAACACTACTTTGAAGTGTTGTTTCTGGCATGAAGCCTTAAGTGATACGTGCCAGTTTTTGGAATGTCTAATTGTCTGGAATATAAATACATATAAAAATAAAGTTACCACAAGACAAGCCTGCAATAATACTGATAGCACACGCAGTGCAAATGTTATTTATACGTCATCATTTTATACAAGTTTGACGTTTAAAATAACACTTTTTCTTTGAACTCTCTTATAGGATAGGCCGGGGACAATTGAAACAATTTATGTTTAACCGCCTGTAACTATTTTATTTTCACAGTTAGAATTAGAATTTACAGGTATACGCCTATGTTGTCAAAGGTTATTTATTTAGTTCTTAAATAAAATTTGTTTGAAAGCCCTACAGGCCATTATTGTGTAATGATAGGGAATTAAAGAAAATGTGGGAGAGTGGTTCAATTGACCCCGGTCTACCCTACAACTGCTGCATAAAATACTGTTTTGCATAAACTATATTCAGATTAAACGGTCATGTTCGCTATTAAATATTACGAATCAGGTTGGTTTCAATAAAAATCTTGACTGCGGTGTTGAAATACGAAGTTCAATTCTCACCCTACAAGGCGAGCTTGCCAGCATCAAGACAGAAATTAATTTTGCGGCATTTATTTCTATTCGTATTTGTTTCTTATTTATCTATGTACGTCATCTTGTAGAACTTTTCTTGTTTCAGTATTTGATATCTGTTACACCAATAACAATAGGCCGTAGTAACAGTTACCTAAGCTAATGCATTAAGCACCACTCGATCTACAGGCAGGATCAATTGACAGATTTAACTTTGTTCGTGGTAAGTAAAGGATGTGTTATAGATAATTTCTGATCCATCTCTCCAAAGGCGCTTATTTTGTTTGTCGGGGATTTTTAAAAACTCAATTTAGTGTTGATCAACATTATCATACAAATAAATAGTATTAATGAATTTCTTACGAATTGTTAAACAAACATTCGCATTATGACTACCTAGCTTACAGTTACAGTTTTAGTAGATCATTTGACTCCACTTTTTATAGCCAAAAATAAAATAGTGATTATGTGCACCACTTACCCCCTCTTCAGAGAAAGGCATAAAATTTTTTGCCCCCTGAATAACTCCAGCGACATTTAAGTAATTTGTAGGTAAAGTTATTATCGTTACGTTCATAAATCCATCGAGAACAAAAGATAAAGTTAATATTTCCATTCTGATACGATATTTAATGGAATTTACATATTCTCGCGACCATTAGAGCTGCCTTTTCATTTTGAAACACAAGTCACACACAACCACACAGTCAGAACAACACAACACAAGTCACAAGACGTCATAGTCCACAAGTTCAGACATGTCGTATTAAATCTACGAAAAAATGTGCTATATGGATACACTCTGCAGTGTCCCCATATAGCACATCCATATAGGCAACGCAGCATAACACAGATTAATGTACCCTACCTGCGACCTGCGACTGAAAGAACCCCTTTCAATATTCAATCCGATACAAATGTATACTTCTGTGTAAGTGCTGCATTTCTAGTGCGGACTATTATTACAAAGGATTACTTTTCAATCCGTTTCGCTGTCGTGCAGGGAACGCGAGGCATGTATTGTGCAATACAGTATATATTGCGCATGCAATGTCTGGCTGTCAATGTTTGTTTACTCAAGTAAACGGCGGTATTTACTTCTTTGGTAAAACCACTTCTATTGTCCGATAGGTAGATGTATCTTTTTAAAAAAGATTTTTTTAAGGATTTCGCACAATAAGGCCTACCATTACCACGTACTTGCAATTTTAATGTAATTCACAAACATTATCGTGACCATCATGTTCTCAGTCTACACAAAAATGGAGAAAGTTCCGAAAGCTTGAAGATAAAACGAGATTGTGTGCAACGCTCGAGGTAAATATGTCTAGAGAAAGAAAAAAGTTTGGTAACACCAGGTTTCTTGAAGCCCAACTAAAAGGATCAAAAGTCAAACTGCCGCCTAATAATTATGCATACGAGATTGTTCTATAGAGACCCTGCACTAATTAATAAAAACTTCTGGTGAGGTTTCGCGGATATTTAACGTCGTTATACAGACGTTATACAACTGGGGAGGTACCTCCACCTTACAGAAAACCGCAGCCAAATAACACTAGACCCTACTAATAGTGTTGTGTTCCTGTCGGTGAGTAAGGTTGCCAGAGCTCGAGGGAGAGGAGTGTTAGGGTCGGCAACGCGCATGTAACTCCTCTGGAGTTGCATGCGTACATAGGCTACGGAGACTGCTTAACATCAGGCGGGCCGTATGCTTTTTTGCCACCGACGTAGTATAAAAAAAAAACATTCTATTATTTAACATCAGGAAGCTATTTTACACAGATGGGTTTAGAGAAGCTAATGAACCTCTATAACGAATTGAGCATTCCCAAAAATAAATCCCAAACATTATGGCGACAAGACACCCGACACTTGTAGCCACTCGGTGGAAAACCCGCCGAATATAAAAGTAGTGATCAGCAAGATTAATGGTCCCGCTACTCGCCGTCAGCAATATCTTGCAGCCTCAAACGATAAGTCATTGTCAACCCTTATTGTGTAACTCTAATCACTATTCCGTAAACCTTAATTCCTTCAATAAACATACTAAGTGACTCTGTTGAGGACGGATCTCATTTACTAAGAAGATTACTTGCGTAAGCCATTTTAAGTAACGGGGATAATCTTTTGCTGCATGTGACTTTTTTAGGCTCTAGTTGACTGAGATGGCCTACTTCCATATTTAAAAAGTAGGTCAAAAAAAATTCAAATACACTCCTTACATAAATGCGGAACAGATCATGAAATATTTTTTATATGTATTTTTTATAAATATGAGACTAGAATTGTCTCTGTAGATCTAATAGTTTCCGAGATAAAGACTTAATTTTTTTTATATTTTCGAACTTGAATTCGTAGGCTAAGTAAGTGAAGTAAATATGCCCTTTTGTTTTAGGCGATGCCGCTTGGCACGATTGTTCCTGAGAAGGTACTATCAAAAACTAGTCCTTCAGGGTTATAATCGCCCAAATCTAAAAAAACCCGAAATTTTCGCGGTTTTTTCGATTTTTGACAAAGTCTGTGGTCCGGCGCTCGAGGTCTTAAACTTGGATTATTTATTGGGCCAACATCATAAACAAGTATGCAAAAAACCGGAACTACCGGATTTGACGCAAACGCTAAATGTTTAAAGTTACTGGATTATTTGTGTTTCATATTATTTTATATTCTTATTACTTAATTTAAAATAATATAAATATTGTCAAGAATTAATTATGATCTATGTATAAAAATAATTACATATTAGTATTATTACTTTGTGATTTAGATGGCAACTCATTTGTCTCATCAACAAAAGCTCAAGCCTAAAAGAAAAACCGGCCAAGTGCGAGTCGGACTCGCGTTCCAAGGGTTCCGTACATTACACAATTTAAGCAATGTATTTTTTATGTGAAATGTGAGTGAAATGTCTTTAAAAAAGCCGTAGGGGTCGGATCAAAAACTAAGTAATGAAGTCCAACTCACGCTTGACTGCACATTTCTAATAGGTTTTCCTGACATCTATAGGTAAAGAACTATTTCGTGCATTTTTTTTCAAAATTTTAGGCCTAGTAGTTTCGGAGATAAAGGGGAGGGGAATGGTCATTGTTTGCCTATTTTCTTGAATAACTTCTAAACTGTTTATCCTAAAATTATAAAAAAAATATATATATTTGACATTCTCATAATGAGCTCTTTCATTTGATATGTAACACAGTATAGTTTAAAAAACTTTGTTTTTTAATTTTCTCATTTACCCCCCAAAAGTGGCCCCCATGTTTAAAATTTATTTGTTTACGTTACATGTCCGTTTTTGGGTCACAAACTTACATATGTATACCAATTTTCAACTTAATTGGTCCAGTAGTTTCGGAGAAAATAGGCTGTAACAGACGGACAGACAGACGCATGAGTGATCCTATAAGGGTTCTGTTTTTTCCTTTTGAGGTACGGAACCCTAAAAATACCAACTCAATGAATGTTTTTGTTTGTTTTAGGAACCTTTAGCGATACAAATTCAAAAAGGCATTTGGATTTAAATTTGCAATTAAGTCTTTTCCTTTAGATAACAATTTACTCAAGGGGTTCCAAAGTCAGTCATTTTTTTTTGTATGTATGTAATTGGTGAACCGATTTGGAAAATTGTTTTTATGTTTGAATGTGTATAGTCCCAAGACTCCCAAGTTGGTCCCGTTTTTGTCAAAACCCAGTTCTGATGATGGGATCCATGAGGAATCCAGGGAACTCGTCGTATCTTATAAGCATACATGTAGTGATTTTTGTATTTTCATAAATAAATCTAGTATTTACGTTCAGAAAAAGTGACATTTAATGAAGCGGAACTGCTGATGATGATCAAAACGAAACTCTTTAACGATGCATAGTTTACTTTGACGATTTGTCCTCTTCGTTATGTTTACTAAGCCAGTAAGATTTATAAAGAACATTTTTATCAAGGTTTAGTCTGATAATGGATTCCATTGGGGATTGAGGGAACTCCTCAAATATTATAAGCATACATACAGCGATTTTTGTATTTTCATCAATAAACTAAGCATTAACAATTAAATAGTGCCATTTGACAAAGTGGGCATGAAATTTTTTTAACTAAAAAGTAGAAAATAAAAACTAAAAAAAAAAGAAAAACCGAGACTTCAAAAAGGATAAAATAAAATAATATTATTCATTTTCTATGCGCTAGCAACTGATCTGATGACTGACGTTTGAAATCGGTGCCTTAGCACGGCTTGGTGTTTTGGCTTGCCAAAGCGTGTATAATTTCAACGACTAAATCTATCAATTTTACATTTTTGCTCCAAAATCAACACCGGCCTCTTAACCCTCGAGACCCTCGAGTGGAGCTCTTGAGGCTCTACTCTGGACGGCCGGCTAAAGCAAGGTCCCGTTTTTACACTTTGGGTACGGAACCCTAAAAATGACTACTAATATATCATCTTAATTAACTTTTCCCGGCCGCTGAATGAAATTTATTATTATATAAAAAAAAAACAATATTTAGTAGTTGGCATCGACGGACAGTACTGTAAGTTTTCCTAGTAGTTTTTATAAAAACTTATAATTTTGCATGAGCCGTAAACTTACGTATCGCAATAACGAATGGCCTTATTAATGTGTTAGCCCTTATCTTCGCACGTGTGACCCGTTTAAGTTTTTGAGTCACTTGCGTGGAAGCCGTGCGGTGGACCGTGTAACTACACGTACAGTGGTGAGATTGGCCACACTACACGGCAAAATACGACTCATGTACCTAATTCATCACAACGGCCGCACCAGCAGGCTAACTTTATGTGTTTAATTTGCATGTTTCCGGAGGCTGCGCTGCGCTATCTCATCGAATTATGAGCATAAGCGACAGAATCGTGGACGTTACACGTTATAATACTAAAACATTTCACTTTTTGCAATGTGTATTACGACTTAACACCTATAATTAGATTTTTGTTTTCTATGCAATATACAATTGTATTCCCTAGTGTGTTAAGAATGGTGAATGATAATGATGTATTAAATAATAACTATACTTGATGTTATTTTTTTAATTTATTTCAAAAAAGTATAATACATTTTAAACTTATACTAGGTTCGCCAAACTTGCGTTTAACGGCGACGCCGGCGGTTTGTGTGACGGTAACTTATTTTCAGTATTTTTAGACCTGACTGATCTCTGTACTTTTAGTAGTGTACTTTTGGACCTCATCTTATTTTGTAACTTCGTGATTGGGAGTGTACAGTCAAGGGCATAAATATATATACCTACATTCCAACAGTTCAAAAAATATGTGTACGCTCTTACACCTTAGACAATAAAGTCGTGTTCACATATTTTTGAGTCATTTGTCTGGATCGATATTTTCGCTTTCGACTATACTGTGTTACAAGTGTTTACATTTATCGCGACCTCTCTGTGTTAGTCTACAATTTACTTGGTTATCGTGTTCACTGCTGAAACATATACTTGACTCCTAACGCCATCTGTCGGAATTTTCCTGTACTATATGAACACTCGCGGTGTGCCGTGCGAAAAGCGCTTACCTTTTCTAATATTAGTCACTAGATGGCATCGATAAGCCATGCAAAAACATAAAATTATTAAGTAGGTAATTACGAGATATACTTACAAAAATGCAATGTTATTATTTATCAGTTTTATCACCATGTAAATAAACTCACCATATTATTCGACTTCTCATGACTGACTGCATTTCGAATAAGTAAATTTAAAACCATAGGGGCCACTTTTAACCATATTTACGCAAAACATTACCTGTTAAAATTTATATAAAAACAAAAACTACTTTTACGTAAGTATACAAATAAAATTGATATTGAATTTGGCGGTCGAAGCCATAGATTAGTATATTTGGTATATGTTATTACGTCGAAGCGTTACAACTACGTTACTTATAAATTATAATAATATGTCGAACTGTCAAACATTGGTAAGCCCGCTACCGGCGCTACCCTTAAACAGATATATGGCCCCGCTGTGAATACAAGATACAAGTAAAGAACCTAAATATTCAGTGACACACTGAGTCAAATTTTCATCTGAAAATTGATACAATATTTATATAAATTGACTTATTGTTCAGTCTTATATTTAATTAAGTACTATTAATAATAATTCAAAAGACTGTTGCTTCAAAATTCTTTTACATATTTATAGATGTCTTCAAATTATTTAAATTTTAGCAAGCAAATAAACCGGAGGCTAACTCAAACTTATATTTGACATCAAAATGATATCTATTAATGGAGCGAGACGCACATGCGACTGACATCTAAATAATGTCAGTCACATGTGCGTCTCGCTCGCGCCATTACATGTACGGAGAAGTACGAGCAAAATGCACGCGCGACTGACATCATTTATATATCATTTTGATATTTTTGATACCACTATGTAAGTTTAAATTGGAATCTTTGTTCTAATTCACCCGTGCGTCGAATCTCACTCGCGCCAATACGAGTACACGTAGTTACGGAACTTACGGACAAGTACGAGCGAAATGATCGCGCGAATGACAACTGAACGACATCGTGTAGATATCATTTTGATTTCAAGTGTACGTTCGAATTGGCCTCCTGGTATGAATACGTATATGCAGCTTTTGTGGAGTACTACCGACGGAAAAACCTATTTTCTCCCATATTGATTGATTACTCCGGTTCATTGGACACGCAGCAACAGAGTAACCTGCCCAAAAGTTGCCCAAATTTCTACTCGTAGATCCGATTAAAGATTTCGGTATTAAAGATTTAAATACACTAAATTGATTTGTCGAAATACTCTGAAGCTTTAAAGATTATTAGACAGTTAGTCAAATAAATAATAAGGGAACACCCAATAATTCCGAAATATGTTTTTCCGAATTTCATAAGCACGATTTTTATAATCCCGATTTTTTATAAGTCCGAAATATCAAAATTACGATTTTTAAAAACACGATGGAAGAAAATCACGCATGTGCTATTTCCGAAAATTTAAAATCCGATTGTCATTTTACCGAAAGCTTAAAGTTCCGTTTTAACACTTTTCCGAAACAATGTTTTCCGAATTCTTAAATTCCGAAAAACCATTGTCCGATCGGAAATAAAATAATTCGGAATTCAGAAATTCGGTCTTTTGTAAGGTGGAAAATATGAAATTCGTGATATTCAAATGAAGTCACGTTTCGTTTGAGTAATTTGGTATTCAGAAATTCGGTCTTTTGTAAGGTCGGAAAAATAAAATTCGTGATATTCAAATGAAGACTCACGTTTTAGTAATTATTACGGGTGCCTGTCGTGCCGCATCACGTTAAATTCGGCATAAAATATTTTTGGCATAAAAATTCGGCATAAATAAATTCGGATTCGGAGATTCGACCTCCAAGAAAACGAACTGTTGCCAGATAAGTGGGTTAGGTTAGGTTATAACTGCGACCTTGAAATAAACGAACTCTTGCCAGAAGTGCGTTAGGTTAGGTTAGAACTGTGAAGCGAAGGCGGAAGCAGACGCCACTCGCCGTCGAAGAGTAGGGAGGAGGCGCGCTGCGCACGACCGAAATCTCCCACCCTAAATAAGGGTAGCGGGCGGCGGAGATGGAGGGTTTCCGTCGCTCCAAGCTGATCCCCTCGAGCGGGAAGCGCGTGGAAGCTCGGCAAAGCGCGTTTCTGCTAGGTCAGCCCGGGGGGAAGTGTGATTTCTCCCCCCTTTATTGTTCTAGTCATTACTAGTCAGCTGCTGGTGGGTCCGCGGAGAATACGCAAGTGGACCCGTGTTCCCACCTAAAGCCAGCGAAGCGGCCAACGTCAGTTTTTAGCAGGTATTACGGGCAACATACACCCGTCGAGTCCTGCATAACCCGGGCTCCCTCTACAAGCCCGGGTATGCGTAAAAGCATTTCCTAACGGAAAAAAAAAAGGTTAGAACTGTGACCCCCAAGTAAACGAACTGTTGCCAGAAGTGGGTTAGGTTAGGTTTGAACTGCGACACCCAAGTAAACGAACTGTTGCCAGAAGTGGGTTAGGTTAGGTTTGAACTGCGACACCCAAGAAAACGAACTGTTGCCAGAAAAGTGGGTTAGGTTAGGTTAGAACTACGACCCTCAATATAACGAACTGTTGCCAGAAAAGTGCGTTAGATTAGAACTGCGACCCTCAAGAAAACGAACTGTCGCCAGAAAAGTGGGTTAGGTTAGGTTACAACGGCAACACCTACTAAAAAGAATTGTTTTTAGAGAAGTAGAAGGAATAACGTCAATTCGGAATAATGGCAATTCGGAATTTGTGATTTCAAAAATCGTAAATGTAAAATTCGGCGTTTTTCACTGTCGAAATTGTTATAATCGGAATTATGTGGTTCGGAATTTAAAATTTCGGAATAATGGCAATTCGGAATTCGTGATTTCAAAAATCGTAATTGTTAAATTCGGTGTTTGTTACCATCGGAATTGTTATAATCGGAATTATGTGGTTCGGAATTTACAAAGTCAGCTTTTCGGCTTTTCAGAATTATAAATCTTCGTGATTTTCATCATTCGTAATTACGACAGTCGGAATTTTGATAGGTCGAGCATTTAAAAATCGGAATAATAACATTCGGTATTCTGAAATTCGGCATAACATTTTTCGGAATTATGTAGTGTGTGTACGTATGATTGGGTCAAAATTATATTCATTCTTGTTTCTAACCATTCTGTCACGCTTCTATTTTTGTCTTTCATAAAAATAAATAAAAAAGTTGAGTGTTATTGCATGTCTTTCTAGCTGTAGATTATATTATATGTCTCTTGAGCTCCACTGTGTCACACATTTTTTGGGGACAAAAACGACAATTTTTTTGATCCAATTAATTAATTAATGTGCTATAGCCGAATCGCCCTAACTTATGGAAAATATATTCAAATTGGAAGCATAATTCAAAAGAGTAATTAAATCAGTAATATCTTCTAAGCCTAATTAAAGGAAACTTTGGATCTTGTTACATAATAAACGTATTACATTACAGTGCTCGCATAATACAGGAATATAGAAATATTGCGAAACAAAAAGCTTTGTCGGTTTGAATTAGTAATTATATTTATGATACATGAATGTTAAAATACTAACAGAATTGAAGATGCTATCAAGCGCAACAAAGGCTCGAAGGTGTTTGCCAAAGATCTGTCTATTGGCCAAAGCCAACTGACAAAACTGAAGACCGCCGACGGCAGGATCATTTCATCCAAACTCCTATCAAACTTAGATCTTAAACTATACACGTGCATGTCAGATTTATTTACGTTAAGAATTAAAATAGGAAATAAGAAGGTAATGCAGTATTTAATTAAGACCTGTTCAAAGTAATGTATTAATTATAGGGATAGGGGGGAGGGAGGTAAATATTATTTAGTTATGAAGTAATATGACAGATGAGAATGAACCAACTTGATTAATTCCTGGTCTGATTTTAAAGAGGTGCGGACAGGTCGTTTTGTATGGCCACAACAGACTGCGTCGTTTTAGCGTGGCACCAATTAGTTTATTTACTCGGTACACTAAGTTTACGCATGCCGGAGAGTAAAGGATGACTCACGTTAGACCGGGCCGTGTCCGGGCCGGAGCTTCCGGCGCTTACTTTTCTATGACATGACAAGTGATCACGTGATGCTTTCCATAGAAAACGAAGCGCCGGAAGCTCCGGCCCGGACACGGCCCGGTCTAACGTGAGTCATCCGTAATTGCGCGTGGTTTTACACTATCAAATGCTTGTCTGAAAGCGGTAAAAAAAACTATCATCATAATCAGGCATCGTAAACTGCGAGCAAAATCCATTGAAGTACTAGGGTTGTAACTGGTTGTCATACGTCATTTCAATGGATTTTGCTCGCAGTTTACGATGCCTGATCATAATAAAAGAACAAAAAAAAACGACTGGGAAAATCTGCCATATTTACTATGTACCATAGACATTGTGTATATACAAGTAGTTATAGACATGAAACCGAGCGACCAGGGGTAAGAGAAAGACATATTCATGTATTGACAGTTTGATGTATGGATATGCTTATGGCAGCATAATTCTTTTTCTCTTTCACTTATAAATTTCGGTATTTCGCCATCGCCTCCTTGCTATGATGCCATAACCCGACCATGAGAAAATGCCCGGTCGGTGATAAAGACAAAGCATGGCACTATTTTCTCTTTCCTCTTATAGGAATCCCAATAAGACTATCTTTCTCTATCAAAGAGTGTCAGGCCCTTGCTGTGTAGTCAAGAAGACACGGACAAAGTGTCACCAATATGTACACGCTACTTTAGACTGCAACAAAAAAAATATTGTCCGTAATCTGCACTGCCATGGCCTCAAGTATGATAATACTATTACTTATTCTGTGCCTCAAGTGAATCTGCATAGCACTTACCTAAATAATTCAGTCTGTAAGGGCTTTTCATTATGCTAAATCACATTTTTTAACTCAAGAAAAACTAGCTTATTTTATACAGGGTGACAAATCAAAATAGCGCAGTGAGCGAAAATCTATGCAGTTAAATTATTTTTAAGGAACCACGATAATTTTGGAGATAAGATACATTCACAAATTTTCATAAACATAGTAAATAATTAAGTAAGCAAAGATTTAGAAAAGAAAATTGAGTAAGTAAGTTTCCTAGAACATTTATTTCTTACAGTTTTGACAGTTAATTTCTACCGATAATGTGACCGGGTTCGATCACAGCTTGGGTTGTATTGCTAATCCTCGAATACAGTTTATAATCATTTCATACAACAAAATTACCTCGTTCGTATAATAAGTATAAAAAAATATGTTTTAAATACTGATATTGATACCAATATGATAGGTAACTCCAAGGGAAAATTAAAGGATCAAATGATTTAGGGTTTTCAAAACCAGGATTTTTTACATAACAATAAAAGGATAAATTAACATAACATAAAACCAAACATAAATCAAATCGCTGTCATTGGCTAGCTTCTAGCTAAAGTCTGATGTACCTATTTTACGATCTCAATTTCTGTATAGGGTTGGAGTTGGACTTAGGGTCGGTTGCACCAAACCGTCAAGGCTATTTGTTTTTTTTAGAAAACAAACAGCCTTTTACAAATATATCATACAAAAATGAGCTAAAAAATAGGCCTAAAAGTTCATACATTACTAAGAAAACTATTACAAAGCATTGTAGAGAACTTAATTATAAATAAATAACCCGTTTAGTTTGTGTACTACACGCAAAAAAGTAACAAAAGTGATTTATCAATTTCTAGAAAACAAAATTTGCCGAACTTTGTTCTTGAAAACGAACAAAGTATGAACAAAAATATAATTCGTTATACATATTACTAATGCGCCTAAAGAAAGAATTTTTGGCATACTGTGTGCCACAGGAGGAGATAGAAAAAGTAGGTTTAGAACGTGAGTAGAACCTAGAAATTTTGATGGAAATGTTTTCTAATAGTATTTTAGTCATTGTGATTTGTAATAATTTTAAACAAAAATAAAAAATCTATATATGCTCTTCTATTTTACAAAAAAAAAGTAGGGAGACTATGTCTAGCTGCTGACGAAAGACAATCACAGTTATAGCGGCCGGTTTTATAATCAAGGGACTTTTTTGAAATTTTGTGAATCCTTTCAAGTTGAGACTTATGAATACCAAAATGTGGGCTCCAAACAGCACTGCCTAATTCCAAAATACTACGGACGAAAGATTACTCTTTGAAACTTTTAACGTGACAGGACTTTTAACGTGAATGCACCTTTGAATAGTTTACTTAAACGCAAGATCATTCCTATTTTTTTATATGCTCTTTCCACAATTTTATCTATATGTTCATTAAAAGAGAGTTTAGCGTCCAGAGTACTCCCTAAATCTCGGATCGACAATACACGACAGACCCTGCTACCAGCTAATTTATAATCATAAGTAATAGGATTCTGTTTACGGGAAAACGTGAAAGTGTAGCATTTCTCAGCGTTTAGAATTAAATTATTTCGCTGACAATAGTCAAAAAGAAGTCTGAAGACTGAAGTAGCTCTGGCTTTCCAATCAGCGTGATCTGGTTAAGTATTAACCTTTATTTTTTTTACCCTTGTGAAATTTATATATATTATACATAATATATATTTAGTATTGTATGGATGTATGTTAGTATGTATTTTAATCTATAATGTTATTTATGTAATTTATGAGTAGACAATAAGTAAGTTTACTTTTTTGAATATTACAGTACAATACAGTAAGTGCGGTAAGTTTGTCTATCGGACCTGGCTAGTTTTCCACTCATCTACTCGAAGGTTAGCTGGAAGGGATCCCTTATAGGGATAAGTTCGCCTTTGTACTTCCATTACTGTAATTTATTTTTGTCAACCTGTGTTGTGATAAAGTGATTACTACTACTACCGTCTGTCACCGTTAAAGCGTTCGCTAAATTTTTTTGTATGGGATGTTTCATAGATCTCTGCTGCGTGACGTTGATCAGTCTGTTAACTGTGGTTGGTGCAACTGGCCCTTAATCTCGCGCTGAACGACAGCGACGACGAGCAAGCCAGCCACTTGGTCCAGACCCTTTGTCAAGCAAATAATTGTTTGGTCGGTCCACAAATAAAGCCTTGCGTTATATTGCGTTTATTAATATTAATCGGGATAAAACCTCTTGTTGGCGCCGTTATTTATAATTGCATTGTCGATATTTCTTTTTGGTAAACAATATACAGGGTGATCAATCCAAATGGGTCAGTATGGAGAAGCCAGAAACTATGAGAGATAGCGAAATCTGTTCTTAGGAACCATGGCGTCGATTTTAGATTTCGATCTCTCATAGTTTCTGACTTCTCCCTACTGACCCATTTGGATTGATCACTCTGTAGAGTTGATTGCTTTATTGAATTATATTTTTATCTCGATATGGTGAAAGCGCTTTCCGCTTTAAGGTTTGTCGTTAATCTTCATATCGAAAACGAAAATCGTACCCTTACTTGATCAAAATACATTTATTTGGCACAATGAATATAACCTCTTTCAATCGAACTAACCACACGACAGTCAAGTGGGTACGTTTAGGCACAAATGGTACAATGTCTCAAGGGCCTATTTTAGATTTAACCCTTAAATCGGTAAAAGCTAGTTATTAATTTCGTTTATGTAGTACAGTCGCCATCAGATATTTCGGAGCGGCCGAGGTGCTCAAAAATATCTGAACACGCACTTAACGCCTTGACAATAGAGGCGTGTTCAGATATTTGTGAGCGCCTTGGCCGCTCCGATATATCTGATGGCGACTGTACCACTGTATATATATATCTTGTATTTAAATAAAGACTTTATATACTGGCACAAATTATTAATTATTATCTTGAGTTCTAGCAAAACAAAACGTACTTACCTGCTCTCAATTCAAATACCTTACCACATATAATATTGATCGACCAAATTATCGCTCGAACGTCACCTCGCGAATGATCGTTCGATATTCAAGATGGGCCCTTCACGTGATCGACCATTACAAATACTTTTAATACTATACTTAGCTTATTTAATCTAGAAAAGTGTACTATAATTACTAAAAATCTGTATAAATTAAACAGTATCCTTACACAACATCAATAGATTTTTATTTCGATATTGTTCCAAACTATCATAAATAACGGATTATTTACAATACCAAAACTTATTTGTCACTTTTTCCAAAAAGTTCTTTAGGCAAGAGGCACAAAGTGCCTGAAAGCCTTGCTAACACGAAGACAAGGCCACTCGACCCATGTGATCCATGTCTCATCGATGCTTTTTCGGTTTAATTTTGCGTAAGTAATGCGGCCTAATGCGATTGATTAACGAGATAATTGAAAACAGTCTATCGTAAACGTAAAATTCTTCCAAAACATACATTCAAAGCCACGTCGTTCTCATATAGGTATTATCTATATGGAACCATGAAAAGCCCGGTTATTAAATTATGGAAATTAAGTTTCTACAGCTTGTATTCAGCTTGCAGCTTTTTTACAGGCATTCATTCGAAAATTCGTGGAATTAGACTTTATTTCATATGAACAATGTAATCATAATCACGATCATATATATGTATATTTACGTCCCACAGCACGTGGCAACAGGCAGCCACGTTAGCACAATGCGGATTGGGGACTTCACACACACCAATTAATGTATGTTATAAATATTGAATTTGTTATTTGAAAACACTTAAAAGCGAATCTCACGAACAATAAAACCTTAGATAGATCGATTTTTCGCCGTCGTTAGCCTCTGGTTTAAAAATTTATATCCGATTATTACTTTAATACGCAATAAATTTAATACCCACCGGGCTGCCGTGAAAACTCAGGCAAACTAATTATTTTTTCGAATTATCGTTTGCACATAGGTAGGGACGATATTGAAAATTTCATCGAATTCGCTAAAGCCGTTTTTGAGAAATTTCAAAAAAAATATGCAAATGTATCTGAAAAAATATGATAGATTATTTGCCGCTACTGTATTCACTAAGGTTTCATAAACTGTATAAATTTGTTTACAGATCGCACCTGCTCCAATCCGTCAAATAGGATTACGATTCTTCTTCGTCCTAAATAAAAATATATATCCTAAGTTAAGGATCTTCTTGCCTCTTGACTTCCAACAGCATTCAACGGTATGTACTTAGACCCATGGAGTTACAGTGTCATGAGTAATGAAATTTTACGTTTGTTTTTATTAAGGAGAATTTTATTGTACGACACTCAACTGTAAGTGCTTCCCCGCGTATAATATATTATGTCATGTTAACCACAAATTTTGCGATCTCATTCGTCTCTTCTATTTCCAGAAGTTGAGTACATGCATTTATATATACACCTAAAAACTTCAATACCGATTTCAGTCAGTTCAAGTCACAACCTGAAATTATGTTGAATCATCCTTAAAAAACTGTGTTCTTCCTAACTGATGTTAGGTAGAAGACAGATTTTTTTCTGCCCGTGTACGATCCGTCATTGTAATATTTCTTACAAAGTTCTTAAAATATTATACTCCAAAAAGATATCAATATAAATATCTAGTTGGCGCTGTGTCTGTGCAATCAAAGCCTTTGCTTTCGAAAAGAAACGACTAGAATTGGTTTATTTTTATTATGCACATAAAATTAAGACGATAGTCACTGATGTGTCCTTGAGCGTCTCAGCGTCTCTGTACCCGCACCCCGATCACTGCGATCGTACACCGTGAATTTACCACAACGAGGTTCAAAGAATAAGCTACAGCCCAGAGGCGCGCGGTTAGCGCTATACTCGTATTTGTGTATCTTTTGCAGATATTTTGTCGTTGGAGTATGAGTAGATCATGCGTTTAGTGGAGGTCGTAAATTATAATAAAAATATATTCCCTTATGCATTATACTTTACAAGCCTCAATTAGTTAATTTGTGCTTTATCTGTTTCTTACAAATAAATACGTAAGTCAATTTGACAGATTAAGATTTATAGCTAGAGCTTGTTATGTACTAAATTGAGGCGTACAGTGTGTTTATTTTATTTATAGTCATTTTTTATCCGTAATAAATAAATATAAATAATGCCATTCATAGTTAACTTATAAAATTAAGTATCTACTACCTAATCTACCTACATATAAAATTTTGGTAATTGTTACCTACCTATTAGTGTTAAACTAGTATTATTTTTCGAAGTTCGAAGATTTCTCAAACATTACGTAGGAATATCATCATTTAGGTATATTACAAGCGCGCCACAATAAATCAGCGCTCTGCATTTTTTTATTTTTTGGACACATTAACTCCGATATAGTGGTTAACGGCTATGTATGTTGAACCCCCGTGGACGTCAGCTGCCGCTCCGTTGGTGGGTTGAATAATGGCAGCCAGCGAAACACGCAAAAAAAATATTGACCATCAGCTGGTCACATGAACATGTAAAAAAAATCTTTTCAGTCATCGCATCCCATTTCATTATACTTTGTCAGATGGTAGTTTAGAATTTAGATGATATTGTTAATAAAACAAATCGTCTGCCGGTTGTATCGCGGTGGAAAGACCGTCAGCTGTTAAAACATTATTGTTAGTTTAAAAATATTTTTAATTGATTTAGCCGTTAAGTAGAAATAACCAAAGTTAGCCGCAAAATGGCCCATTGTATTATTTTTATTATGGTAAAACTATAAATTTCAAGGAAAAAATTAAATGTGATAATTGTTGAACAATAAATAAAGATTCATATATAATTTTTTCATAATTTTTTTGTTTTCCCATTTAGAAGAAATACGCTCTAGACCGTAACAGTAAGTAAGTATATAGTTTCTGAATTAAAGAGGTATTATTTACCATTATAATAATTTACCACCTCCATGAAATGCAAGGTCTAATTCGTATCTGAACAAGAAAACATTTGCAAAATACGAACTAACTATTGCATTATAGCATAGGTACTCGTATTATCGTTGCGGTGGTAAGTAGTACGTTTGATTTTTTCCTTTCAACTTAATTTATAGTTTCGCCAAAAAAAACCGGCCAAGTGCGAGTCGGACTCGCGTTCCAAGGTTTCCGTACATTACACAATTTAAACAGTGTATTTTTTATTTGAAATGTCTTTAAAAAACCCGTAGGGGTCGGATCAAAAACTAAGTAATTAAGTCCGACTCACGCTTGAGTGCACATTTCTAATAGGTTTTCCGGTGATCTATTCTATAGGTAAAGATCTATTTTGTGTATTTTTTTCAAATTTTTTGACCTAGTCGTTTTGGAGATAAAGGGTCATTTTTTGCCTATTTTCTTGAATAACTTCTAAACTAATTATCTTAAAATTATTTAACAAAATATATTTGAGATTCTCACAATGAGCTCTTTCATTCGGTATATTCGTAGTTTGACAAACTTTATTTTTAAATTTTCTCATTTACCCCCCAAAAGTTTTCCTTTTGAGGTACGGAACCCTAAAACTACGACAGGCCGTTTTGGTCTTTTTACTAAACGGCTTAATCAATTGTAAGGGTCATTATTTATAAATAGTTTATATTTGGATTATGCCTACTTTCATTTATGATTAGCTTATAAAAGAATATCAACTGACTCTTACTTGTCACTGTTCGTTTTCATCATCAACCACCACCAATCAATGGGAGATTACCCAATTTAAAAGAAAACTTAAAAATAATAAATAAATATCTATATACAACGTAAATTGATAGCCTATATTAATAAATTAATTATTGTTTTGTTGTGAATCGAACTTTATTAAAAACGTAAAAATGGCAATATGTCCGCGCAAGTTAGAAAACTTTTATTTTTATATTTCAAATGAAGCTTTCTGAAACATAATTGGAAATATTGTTATTATTACCGTGTTAAGCGCGCTAAAGTGCTTCAGAACCAAATCAACTTTCTGCAGTTATTTAGTCTTTGGCCACAATAACTCCAATTTTATTGCACTTGGGCTCAGCAGAAGCATAAAGAGTACAAGGAAGCCATGGAGCGACGAGCGACACACCCTCCTCGTCTCAAAGCTAGCACACGACTGCCGGTGCCGGCCACGTAGTGGAGTCAATATAAAGTTTAAGTTACATTAAATGCACACTCAAATTTTTCTACATGGGTGAATTCTATATCATATTGAATACCCGTCTGTAAAGTAACAACTTGATATCAGTTCCCGTTTTTGAGAAATAAAACTTTTTTTTTTAATCTTTTATACTACTTAAACAATAATTCCCACATAAGATATTTTTCGTAGAATGGGTTATGAAGCTTATACGACTACACGGTCAGAATATCTCTCGACAATAATGTAAATTATAGATTTATTGAAACAAATTATTATTTTGTAAGTTTTTCATGACCGAGGAACTCCCACACCGAGAGAAAAGTTTACTATGGTGGTTATGAAGTAGTTGTATCGATCATGTTTAAAAATCTCCCGAGTCACTACTATATTTGTAGAATAGCAGCAAGATTTTGGAAACAAACAGCAAATAATGTTCTGCACAATTAATGGACATTTCTAGTTTTTTGCCAGTAACTGCACAAGTTATGGAAGAATAACGTATTAATTTTTCTCTCGATAATTAAATCAATTTCCAGCATAAAAAAATTAAAAAGTATGCGGTATTTCCAGGCATTCACAGAGGCCAATTCGAACTTTATTTAAGATGTCAATTATATATCATTTTGTTATCATTCGCCCGACCGTCTCGCTCGCTCCAAAACATATTTTAACTAGTACGAGCGAAACGCACACGCAAATTAAAAAAATGATATCTTTAATAACAAAGTTCGAATTAGCCTCAAGGTATATTAGGAAAGTATACCTTATGGCTTATGGCATTGCGTTAAGGTTCAATAGTTCAATGCATTAAGTGTCTGTCTTTATATGAAAAACGATAGCTGTCAAATTTTTATATCTATTCACAAAACGTTTAGAATACTGGATGCTGTGTCAGATATAAATAGACCCTTGAAGTCTTACAACTATCTATTATGCTTGATCTGAATCTTACTGGTTAGTAAGGACCGTCCACCTAGTTATACTTCGAATAGCCGCCCGGACAAATTATAAAGCTAATTTCGAATTTTAAATTTTGACAATTCACGAGAAGAGTAACGTAACGTCAAACGATATGTTTGTCCCTTTTCAACGATCCTGTCATCCGATGCTTTTAGTAGCGGGAGCTGTGAGAGTGAAAAGACGCAAATATCAGCAATTCTTACCGCTTGGTATTTGTCAGCGAGCGCATCGCGACATGAAACCAGTATGAACCTGGCCCTCGATTACGTATAATTGTAAGGAAACTTGGGATCAAGTTATATTAGTCTAAGGTCTAACAGTTGAGAATAAGACGTGCTCTGAATATACAGTGTGGAATTTTTTTATGGGCCCTGAAGGGAAAGTGCCTTAAAACCTTAAGTTAGCTCATTTTATTTTTAAAAAGAAACAAAACTGCATTCAAAGGTTTTTTGAAATTCGCTTGTCTCGCCTGGGAATCGAACCGACTAAAAATTCCAAACAATAAACACTCCCTATTTTATTCTACTAGTCTATACCACGTCGATACAGTTAATGTTAATGATAACGTTTCTTCAAGAAACATTAGGTCTTACACTCGTCTGTCGTACAAAATTTCCATAAAATCGAATATTTAGTACTCAAGAATATTTTTAGACAAGCAAAATAGAAAAAAAAAAATTAAAAACCTTTGAATGCAATTTAGTTTCTTTTTAAAAATAAAAGAATGTCCCCTTTAAGTAAAATGAGCTAACTTAAGGTTTTCAGAGAATTTCCCTCCAGGGCCCATTAATTTGATTATTAAATTATAGTGGTAAGTAAGCGCATTGAGTATGCACTTTTGTCTCAGGCGATGCCGCTTGGCACGATTGATTGTTCCTTAGGGCAAATAAAACTGATTCAGCCCGGTAGCCACGAGATCGTAACGCCCCCCAAAAGGGGGGTGAAAGGGTCGGCTCCCCAAGTCCAATCTATGCTATATTTCTTCCTGTTCTTAGCAACTAGGGCAACTTATATATCATTTTCGTATAATTTAGGAACGAGGAATTCATTTTTGAAAAAAATATTAGACCTTTACATACAAAAAAAAAATGAGTTGTTTACAAAAAATTTAAATGTTATGTAATTTTTTGTGACAATTTTCCCTGTTACAATTACAGTGTGGCGATTTGCACTAAATAAAAAAATGGACAATGTAGCCCATTTATTGTTCATTCTGAAAAATATCACTTTAAAGGAATAGCTGCCGAAACGCCTGTCAAAAAAGAGGCGTTTTTTCTTACTAAGCGGCGTTTTAAGTTTCCAAGTTTTTATTCCTTACTTGTTGTTTTTATTCCTCACTTGTTGTTTTTATTATTTTTCGCAACTGTGTTAAAACACGTCGTTCGATACACGTGCGGAAATGTCATTCTTCACTCGTCCCGAGTCTTGCCAAGATACCTATCTCGGTACTCGTGAAGTAATGACATACTTTCCGCACTAGCATCGAAATGTACTATTTATTTCATTTGGGCACCAAGAAGTATGTTGGTAGTAAACCTTTTTGCGAGTAAAATAGTATGTAATAATGATTTAATATAATATTGTTAATTGACTAAAGTTTCATTATTGCGTCATTTCATCTCATAACCCTACTACCCATTGAATTGAATGACCTTTTTCACGTTTTCTGCAGCAATGCAGTCGACTGCAGCAATATTGAAGCGCGACATTGCTGTCGACTGCTACGGCAGTAGCCGTAAATGTCAAAATCAAATTTCCTGTCTGGATTTTGACGTTCATTTAAAATAAATAATCAAAGGGGATCATCGATTTTGGGCCCGGAGGACAAACCATCGCGTATATTATGGTACACTACACAGACGGTTACAGTAATTATAAACGCATTTGATTACGGAAAAAGATATAATATTGGGTGTAAATGAAACGGGAATGTATTATACAATAAAATAAATTATATCTATTATTAATTTCCGTAAATTACACCATCATCTTTATTAGCATAGCATAGCTTAACGCTCAATTTCGCACAAACCGTGAGGTTTTCACTAAGGAGTTTAAAATTCTCTTTGCACTAAACTTTATGGTTGGTAAAAAAGTCTGTATTCTAATTTGGCTCTAACTGCCACTGTCTGTCATTGCTATGTCATAGCCTCATAGCTGACATACGTGAGATATATGCCGCAATGTATGCATTGCGCGTTTTATCGGAGCTTTGCCTGAGGTGTGTTAAGTAAGCGCGCAATCAAAATTAAACATGCGTAAACAATCGTTACGCGTACCGATGAAACTGGGTAAGTTAGTCATGGGAGAATTAACGGTCGACCGCATCGCGAACTCTCGGCAGTTCAAGCGGACCGATCGTCTACCGCGAACATTGAAGTGAGACGGAGATATGGAAGTCGATCAAACGTTCTCTACAGTGAATCAGTACTCGTCAGTTAGTGCCTGCGTGGGTAATTTAAATAGCTTGGACGTCGTAATAATTATGGTTGTATTCCATACAATATTACATATACGTGAGATTTTTTTTGTTATTACACTAACATGAGTAAGAAATTTATGAAGGTGAAACAAAAGTCGTGTCATTTTCTATAAGCAACAAAAAAAAAATTCGAAACAAAAATGGTTAATAGTAATTAAACGGATTCATTTACGTTAGAGATTTTTTTGTAGATATAGTAAATATAAAGAGCTTAATTAACATGTAATTTTTATGTACACATTAGTTGTTATTTTTATGTAAAAAAAATTTTTAATAAAGAAAGTTATTGGGGGCAGGTTTCTGTGCCAAGCTGGAAGAAAATATAAATACTTAATGAGTATATGCCTGAGAACAGCATATTAGAAAATCTCTAGTGTGGAGATTGATGTTTTGGTTTATTTCTCTATTTTAGTAATAATTTGGATTTATAAAAACAAATTGACATATTTTGTGGAGATTTTTTTCAAAATATATTATTTGTAACATAGGTAATCACATCTCAAAAAATCTCTAATGTGAGAATTAATGTAGATTTCTCATACATTTTGAACTGTGCGGACCGGCCTAACGCTTTTTTCGAGCTACATACGCACGAAATGTTGAATAATATTCGATTTCTTTAAAAAAATATTTTTTTTTAACATTATGAAACGTTGCATTTGTAGTGCCTGTTAAAATATTTAGGAGATATAAGCAAAGTTAGTCGCAAAACGGCCTGTCGTAATGTTCCTTTTATGGAAAAACTATAAGTCACAAGAATAAAGTCAAACGTTAGGAATGTTGTACATAAAATGTAGATTAATATATTTTTTTTTTTCATAATTTTTTGTTGAACCCTTAAGCAGATATATTCTCTAGAAAGTAAGAGTTTACGGCCAAAAATAGCGACTAGCGCATGAAAAATCGGGTTAAACAATAGCTAAAACAAGGATGATTCGTTTCCGATAACCAATGATCCATGCCGTTCCGTGCAAACACGCATGTTTACACGGAACGGCACGATCCAAATCTAAAGTGCCGATGTGCACACACGTATTGAATATGTGGGTATATGTAAGATACTTGATAGACAGACTTGAAGATATTATAATAAAGTACACGGTGGAAACTCAAATTTCAGCCCTCGTTCTAGTCGATAAAAAGTTTGATTCAAACTTAGCTAGATCATATCCTTTTACTGAAAATTGAACACCTCTATAACTAACAAAACAAAGACATAAAACCAGTTTTTAAAAACCGAAATTTTCAAGATGTGGGAAGGTTTTTAGAGTTCCGTACCCAAAGCGTAAAAAAGGGACACTAACACTAAGACTCCGCTGTCTGTCTGTCTGTCTGTCCGTCTATCACCAGGCTGTATCTCAAGAACCGTGATAGCTAGACAGTTCAAATTTTCACAGATGATTGGATTCGAGATTTCTTTTGCCGCTATAACAACAAATACTAAAAACAGAATAAAATTAATATTTAAGTTGGGCTCCCATACGACAAACGTGATTGTTTTGCCGTTTTTTTTTTTTGGCGAAATGGTACGGAACCCTTCGTGCGCGAGTCCGACTCGCACTTGGCCGGTTTTTTTATTTTGTAGCGACAAGCTTCTCAAACACCATTCTGTTATGACTGGCCAGAAATGTCGTAACAGAATGTTCAAAGCAAATTGTTTTTAGCTCAAAATGCATTTTGTGGTAATGATAATGAACTGCTTTGACTGTTAATAATAAAGAGTTCCACTTTTAGCGCTTTGTGAAATATGTAGTCAGTCAGCAGGAAAA